>NC_089855.1:3077500-3205000 GCF_036373705.1 Amia ocellicauda
TTTAGATTAAAGCCTGTACTTAATGCAAACATGCAGTAAAGTATTTAGTGTAAAACACACACACACAGACACCCACACTCTCTCACTCACTCACTCTTACACATGCACACACACACACTCACACATGAACACACATAAACACACACTCACAAACAGATACACACACAGAGAGGGAGGGGAGGCATTGTGGACCAGTGGTTGTGAATGTCAAAGTGCACGTTGTCTGTCTGTGAATAGAGGATAATTCACAACACGTCCAGCAGGTGGGGCTGTAACTCCACTACAGCGTCTGTCCAGGAGGCAGCCGGTCCTCAGACAGCCGGGCAGCGATGAACAGCCTGGTGCGAGTGGACAGTCTGGGGCGAGTAGACAGTCTGGGGCGAGTGGACAGTCTGGGGTGAGTGGACAGTCTGGGGCTAGTGGACAGCCGGGGGCGAGTGGACAGCCGGGGGCGAGTGGACAGCCGGGTCTGGGGAATTGACGCAGAGAGATTCGGATACAGAGGGTGTGCAGGGGCCCCGCTTTGGTCCTGGAGGGGCTGCAATCCTGCAGGTTTATAGGTCTCTCTCAAAAGTTGCCAGCTTGAGAAATGAAGACACTGGGCTGCAGTGCTGCTCTCGGTGCCAGTGCAGGCGTGGCGAGGTCTCAGGGGGGTTCAGGACGACCTGAAGGCAAGTCTGGCCCAGTGGGTGGAGATGAATACAACATGGTGCTTCACAGATCCTGATAGAACATGAGTGTGTGGATGCAGACTTGACATACGTGTATCTGTGACTGAGGCCTGGCATGGGGGTAAGACACTGGTGCGGACGGGGGAGAGGGACGTTTCTACTCTGTCCGTTTGCATCCAGTTTAGTTTCTGCCTTTATGGATCTTGGCTGTCATATGTAGATATCAGCGCTTCAGGGTGACTCTCTGTGAAATGCTATCTGTTTACTCACGACCCAGCCTTTTAAGCAGAACATATATGTGTGTGTGCATGCATAGGCTCATTAAATGGACAGTGTCCTGCTCTGTTGTGGTCAGACACAGATACGCATCTCCATCAGCCCACGTCTTCCTCTCGTTTCATTGGTCATTTCATTTCATTTTGAACACACCTGAAATCTAACACACACACTGCATCTAACAGAATGGAACTCGTTTTGATTCCACGACGCACTGCTGTCGTACGACGATGCCGGCCTCTGTGTGAGGGGACAGGGAGGCACGCTCCATTTTTCCCGAATCTCCGACTTGGAAGACACACAACAGACGAGCAGGCAGAGTGCCTTCAGAGGCTTCCTGCAGGACAGTCAGACGACGCTGAAAACCAGCGAGAGTGGTGGAGCTGCCGGAAAATACAGTGTCCACTAAGAATACACAGAGCCGAGGCCGAGACCACTTTTTACCTGGATTTCAGTTCGGATGAGTAAATGCTATTTGCCTTTCCTGGCCCTCTGTGAACAGAAGAGGCAGCCGGTTATTTATTTCCTATGCTTTTCAAAGCGCACGATGTGCTGTACAGAAGCAGCGCTGACGAGGGGTCAGGGTTTGTTTCTTGCAGGCTGTCTGGTTTCTGCGTCCAGTGAAAGGGGTGTTGTGTCTGTGTGGCAGGAGCGCGCGGCACTCACAGTTGATGCTGTGTGCTTACTGCCCGCGGGGCGCAGGCTGTGACATCTCGCAGGATTTACACTGTACTTATGTGTCTACCCTTTTTTCCTCATTATATCATAGGATGGCGAATAATAGTATTAAAATGGAGTCATTCAATGTCAGAGCGCTTACCTCCCCAATTAAAAGGATGGGAGTGCTTGAAAGAGGAAAGATCATGTCAGTGGCCTTTCTCCAGGAAACACACCTAACTGAGCTAGAACACGAGACACGTAGACGTGAAAACAGAAACGAGGGGCTGCTGTATTAATCCACAAAGACGTGCCGTTTCAAATAATGACTTCTAATGCTATAAGAATGGCAGGTAAATATTAATGTAAGGATTGTTGGTGGGGAGGAGCACCAAATGAGGACTCCCCTCTGTACTGCTCTGTTGCTGGCAGAGCACTCTACCGGAAAAGATACCACAGCTGCCTCTAACACAGCCCTCGCCCCTAACCTGGACAAATCAAACATGTCCGAAGCTGTTCGAGCTGGAGTGAAGAGCGGGCCTGTGCGGTGTCTGGAGGCAGCTACACATCTCTGAAAGCGATGACACATTGTGTTCTTCTACACACCCCTCTTGCTCAAGATTGGGGCACTTTTTACTTTCTGAAAGGATGCTGGAGAAAGTATTCCTGTGCAACTGGCAATACACTACCTTCAGATCACACGCCATTGTATCTTTCCATGAGTAACTGTAACCTTCCCTGTAAAAGCCCCCGCAGGAGACTAGACCCCTCTATTTGAGCCAACCCTATGACATTTGTAGATCAAAACTAAGAGAGAGTCTCTTATTTAATGACACTCCAGATATTTCGATCTCTATGCTATGGGACACTGAGGAAGTTGCATTAAGAGAATTGATGTCATGCACTAAAGCTCAGAAGGAAGAAGCACATAAAGCTCTGCTGTTGGAGACACAAAATGCTTAATTAGAAAAAATACACACAGAGACTAAGACAGCGGACGTTTTCTCCTTATTGACTAAACGCAGAGAGCTGAACACTCTCTCAAAAGAAGAAACGGGATATCTAAAGAGGCTCACTAAACATGGCTATTGTGAAGGAGGGGACACACCAGGCGAACTGCTGGCTTAGACATTAAAACAAGACAGGAACGAAATACAAGTCAAGGGGTGAGAACTAGCAAAGGTGACATCACACACCATCAAAATGGCATCAACAAAACTCTTCATGACTCTTATTCCAGACTTTACAGCGCAGACTCTAGCTCTGGTCATTCTAGTGTAAGATCTGGCCTGATAAGCTTTCATCGCAGGTCTCCCAGGAAGCCAGAGATGTATCAGACTCTCCATTTCCACTGGCTGTAAGAAAAACAACTGAAGAACACGGAGTGAGCTGTGCTGGACGGTTTTACACACGGGGTCTATAAACAGTCCTCAGAGGAACTCTCCCCATTATGAACAAAACTGTATCGGTTATTCATAAAGAGCAGAGGAAGCCTCTGCAATACAGCTCATACACCAGTCTCTTCACTTAATTCGGACCTAAAAGTGTTCTGCACAGTACTGGCAGGAAGACTGGAGGCTGTCCTTCTAGCGACAATGAAAGAGGATCATCCTAAAGCGCCAGCTGTCAGGTAATCGACGTTTGCTTAATATTATGAACCTTTTCGCCCTGGAACAGAGGAGACTACGTGGGGACTTGATCCAAGTCTTCAAAATCATGAAAGGCATTGACCACATCAAACCAGAGGAGCTTTTCCAGATCAGCAGGGACACACGCACCCGGGGACACAAATGGAAATTGGGCTTCAAGGCATTCAGGACAGAAAACAGAATTTACTAACTTCTGAGGAACTGAAATCTCAGTGTGGTCTATCCCCTAAGGGTTTCTTCAGAGAGGCACAGGTAGTTCATTGTATGAATAATAAAACTAACCTTCATGGATCATCCCTTCTCTCAATTGGAATATCAATTCTCCAGGCACAGATAAAATATTGTCCAAAATGTATAACATACTGATCGACAGGAGGAGTCTAGCTTTTGAGGATATGATCCAAAAATGGTCTCCTTGCTTATCCGTAGGCGAGGATCTCTCTTTCGACTCTGTGAAGACATGTGGGTTCATGCTCATGCCAACACTATGTGTAGTAGATGGAAGGAGATGCAGTTTCATTTCACCCCAATTCAAATGAATAAGATTGTTAATAACCACCCGGATTGCCAAACTCCCTGAGAGTTTCTTGTTGGGCCTTTCTACCAATCTTCAAATTGACACGTATCAAAATAACCTCCTTAAATGTATAAGCTTGGCAGCTAAAAGATCTATTCTTCTTTCCTGGAAGAATCGTGAAGCACTGCCAATTAGGGTCTGGATTCATATATGTGGGAGTGATATATATTTTTTATGTTCTGTGTTAGATAGATGTATGTGCATGTATGTGTGTATATGTGTATGTGTTTGTTCATGTGTGTGTGTACATGTATATTTGCCTGTCATTGTTAAAATCTTGAATAATAATAATAAAAAGAGTTGTTAGTTTGCAAGTTTTTAAATCGTTGCTTTCTTCCCTTGTTTGTCTGTAAGTCTACATTGCTGCTCTTGTGCCGCCTGCTGCCTCTTCAGTGCGTCTGTCTGGACAGCTGCGTGACTTACAGCGCTCTGGTCTGAGAAGAGCGCGTTATAAATCAGATGCATTATTGTAATATTGTGAACGAGGAGGTAAAGAAACGGGAGTAGTTTGCAAGAAATGGAGAGGCTCTGTACTTTGTGCAGTTTTAACAGATCCAATGTCCTGGATGGACAACTTTTTGGATGACAGACTACAAATGACATGTCGGATCCAGTGGCAGCAGCTTTACATGTATGTGTTTCTACACAGCCTAGAATGTAGCTATAAAGTAGAAGCAGCGTCTTTTATCTGTGATTGTATCTGATGGGTAATAGAGTCCAGCTGGCAGCACTAATATGGGCTGAAATAGTCGGCCCTAATTAACCAATAGAGCCCTGAGTTGTATGTTTTCCCAAGAACAGGACGCTGTGTCCTTAATAGCAAAATGAACAATTTTAAACATCCTCCCGGTACGCTCCAATACAGTGGTGGAGCTGCTCTCCACGGGGCTGCCCTGGCCTCGGAGCGGCGTCTTCACCTGCAACTGGCGCAGCAGACTTGGCACTGGTTCGGCAGGGCGCATGTAGATCTCTGCACCCCGTGGAGTCACGCCCTCTTCTCCCAGCCGAATTGCCAGTGATCAGGAGGGAGAGGGCCACCGTCCTGCTGCTCGCCCCCAGGTGGTTTCACTGAAAATGGCATTTCTGCTGGCCTGTGGTGAGCTGCATGCACTGTAGGTGTTCCCATCTGGCGACGGGTCCGGGGTCGCGCTCCGGCCTCACCCTGCCTGCCTTCCATCTAAGATCCTGTCCCCCTTCCATGTAAACTCGCTGGTGGAGTTGATGCCCATTCATCCTCCGCCTTCTCCTCCGAAGAGGACGGGTGACTGCCCCTGCTTTTCCCGGTCAGGGCTTTGCGGCATTACATGGCTTGCACTGGGGGGAGCCGCGCTACGGACCAGCTCTTAGTGTATTACGCGGCGCGGACGCCAGGACAGGCTGTCTCTACACACCGGCTGTGGACACAATCGCTATGGCCTACGAATCAGCCATTGCAGTGCCGAACACCTGGCGGCGCTCCACTCGAGGCATGGCTGCATCGTGGGCGTTCTTTCAAGGTGCCCCTCTTCCTGATATCTGCGCTGCGGCGAGCTGGCCTTCGTTTGCTTCTACCGACTGGATGTGACGGGCCCGGCTCCCTCGGTAGGACATCAATAGAAGCTACCTCTGCCCCTGGCCTCCCGTCCAGTGTCAGCGGTCAATCCCTGCTCCCCCCTAGTGTTTCGTCAGCAGTGTGGAGGTCAGTGCGGTCAGGGCTCTGGACTCTGGAGCACAGGGGTGTGGGATCAGTCCCAGGTGGGGGGCGCTGCTTTCGTACCCTTGAGCAAGAGACTTTCCCTAGATTGCTCCAGTTCAAACCCAGCTGGATAAATGGGTAAGTGTTTATAATTTTTTTTAGCAATTGTAAATCACCCTGGGTGTCTGCTAAGAAATGTTATAATAATGGTACAACCAATGGACAACCACTGGAATCCTGAGGTACATTTGCCTGAGGCGAACCAGCATCCACACACACTGTGAGGAGGAAGCCTGTGAGAACGGCTGGACCGCGACAAGCCACTGCAGTGGAGGACAGGCGCTGTGGAAACTGGTGCACGCGTGTCACGGTTTCAGAGGGCTGGTCCTCGGGGCTGTCAGTGTCTCACAGGGGGGTGACCGTAACCGGGAGGAGTTCGCTCGGCACAGACTGAGCTGGCGTTGTTTGGTTAACTTGTCCATACTGATCACCCTTGAGTGACACTAACTCCCCCAGTCCTGCCTCTGCCTGCATCCAATACACTATTAACAGATTAAAAGGGCAAACCACTGACAGGGCATTGACAGAGTGATGTGTTGGAAAGCTGCTGTCTGCCCTGCCTTTATAAACACAGGAACCTGCAGAACAAGGCGTTGTGGGCCAGGTGGCATTACCCCTGAAACACTGAGGGAGAGAGAGGACAGGAGAGCTCGAGTCACAGGCAGCGCAGTTATAAACGCAGCGTTGTTATGATCGGTGCACAGAGCAGCTGGATGAAATGTTAACCCTGTGCGCGCCATCGCACCGACACAAGAGAGAGATGAATAAAATATATACACATTTATATTTATATGGAAGACACGAGAGAGAAAAGAAACATCATTTTCTTAAAAAACACTAAAAAAGGAAGACAGATCTGCACAATTGGTATTCTTGTTAAATAATCATCATCATAAAAATAGTCATGGCAATAAATAATCTCGTCACATCGTTTTCACATACCAGTTGTACAAACAATAAATTATCATCTCAGTGCTGTGTTTCTGTCTCCCCTCGCCCGTGCCCCCGTCTGCGACAGTCCTGGAGACTGGGGCTGCGCGGCAGTGAGCCCGGGAGAAAGACACGCTACGAAACTGCACACACACACTACAGCCCCGGACTGCGGTCCGCAACGCTAACACACACCCTGCACACTCTGATGTGCAACTAGGGCAACTCGACTGTTCCTGCAGAAAGCCTCTGGCGGCTCTGTCAGCCAGTCCTCCTGGGTGCGTTAGTGTGCGTGTGACTAGGTGTGAGTGAGTGAGTGTGTGTATGTGTACTCCCCTGTTAGATGGACAGTGTGTCTGTGTGTTAGTGTGTGTGTGAAGTGGATAGTCATGCCTGTGCTGTGCTGTGTTGTGTTGAGTTGTGCTGTGTTGTGTTGAGTTGTGCTGTGTTGAGTTGTGCTGTGCTGTGCTGTGTTGAGTTGTGCTGTGTTGAGTTGTGCTGTGTTGTGTTGAGTTGTGCTGTGTTGTGTTGAGTTGTGCTGTGCTGTGCTGTGTTGTGTTGAGTTGTGCTGTGTTGAGTTGTGCTGTGCTGTGCTGTGTTGAGTTGTGCTGTGCTGTGCTGTGCTGTGTTGAGTTGAGTTGTGCTGTGTTGTGTTGAGTTGTGCTGTGTTGTGCTGTACTGTGCTGTGTTGAGTTGAGTTGTGCTGTGTTGTGTTGAGTTGTGCTGTGCTGTGTGAGTTGTGCTGTGCTGTGCTGTGCTGTGTTGAGTTGAGTTGTGCTGTGTTGAGTTGTGCTGTGTTGTGCTGTGTTGTGCTGTGTTGTGTTGTGTTGTGTTGTGCTGTGTTGAGTTGAGTTGTGCTGTGCTGTGTTGAGTTGTGCTGTGCTGTGCTGTGTTGAGTTGAGTTGTGCTGTGTTGAGTTGTGCTGTGCTGTGCTGTGTTGTGTTGAGTTGTGCTGTGCTGTGTTGTGCTGTGCTGTGCTGTGCTGTGTTGAGTTGAGTTGTGCTGTGCTGTGCTGTGCTGTGCTGTGCTGTGTTGTGTTGTGCTGTGTTGAGTTGTGCTGTGTTGTGTTGAGTTGTGCTGTGTTGAGTTGTGCTGTGTTGTGTTGAGTTGTGCTGTGTTGAGTTGTGCTGTGTTGTGTTGAGTTGTGCTGTGTTGTGTTGAGTTGTGCTGTGCTGTGCTGTGTTGAGTTGTGCTGTGTTGTGTTGAGTTGTGCTGTGCTGTGCTGTGTTGTGTTGAGTTGTGCTGTGTTGAGTTGTGCTGTGTTGTGTTGAGTTGTGCTGTGCTGTGTTGTGTTGAGTTGTGCTGTGCTGTGCTGTGTTGTGTTGAGTTGTGCTGTGCTGTGTTGTGTTGAGTTGTGCTGTGCTGTGCTGTGTTGTGTTGTGCTGTGTTGAGTTGTGCTGTGCTGTGTTGTGTTGAGTTGTGCTGTGCTGTGCTGTGCTGTGTTGTGTTGAGTTGTGCTGTGTTGTGTTGTGCTGTGTTGAGTTGTGCTGTGTTGTGTTGAGTTGTGCTGTGCTGTGTTGTGTTGTGCTGTGTTGAGTTGTGCTGTGTTGTGTTGAGTTGTGCTGTGCTGTGTTGTGTTGTGCTGTGTTGAGTTGTGCTGTGTTGTGTTGAGTTGTGTTGTGCTGTGTTGAGTTGTGCTGTGCTGTGTTGAGTTGTGCTGTGCTGTGCTGTGCTGTGTTGAGTTGAGTTGTGCTGTGCTGTGTTGAGTTGTGCTGTGCTGTATTGCACTGTGCTGCGTCGTGTTGCGAGAGGTGAGGGGCAGAGGGCCGAGTGTGCTGTCTGTCTGGTGTCTCCTCTCCCAGTCTCCACCTGGCTGTCTCTGCAGGGATCCAGGGCACACATTGTCTTACGCTAACACTGCGGGACTGCCAGACAGACAGACAGACAGACAGACAGATGGACGGACAGACAGACAGACAGATGAACACGAGGAGGCAGGAGCCTCTCAGTGAACAGAGCGTCCAGACCCCTATCTGTTGGGGGGCGGGGGGCACACACTGCGCTGTCCCAGTGCACGGGGAGCAGGTCAGCCCCTCTTGATTTGGACCGGTGAGTGCCACGTCCTCGCTGTCTCCAGGGTGTCGCCCTCGTGTGCCCACCTGCTCCTCTCACCTCTCACCTCTCACCTTAGCCCACCAGCCCGTGTCTGTCTCTGCGCCGAGGGACACATTCATGACTCCCACACAGCCAGGGACGGCTCAGTCCTTCATCAGCAGCTTGGCTTCCAAAACGAAAAAGTCAAGTGTGACATCTGAGCCCCGGTTGAGACCCAGCGTGGGGCGCGGTGTGTGGAGCGGGGCTGGGCAGCAGGCAGGTGGGTGGACAGGACGCCGACACAACACATTCACATCGTAACAACAAAACAACAGACATTCATAATAATAATCATAATGACAATAATTGTTAATAATTACAATAACAATTATAATAATATCTGTAATAACAATAGTAACTGTATAGTACAAAAGCGAGTCCAGGTGTGTGTGTGTGTCTCAGTCCTCAGCACTTCTTGAGCTGGCAGTGTTTGAAGGCGGAGGGCCGGCTGGGCAGTGGGCATCCCTTTGCCAGCCGGCCCTGCCCGTCCCTGCACTGCACTGTGCGCGTCTGCCAGCCCGCGTCGCAGCTCCGGGAGCAGGCGTGCCAGGGTCCGGCCACCCACTGCGGGGACTTGGGCGCGGGTGCGTGTGTGGGCGCGGGCGCGGGCGAGGACTGCGCCACCTTCTTGGGCACAAAGAAGCTGTAGCGCACGTCCAGGGGCTGGTGCGCGTCGGTGGCCAGGATCTGCACGGTGAGCGCGTCGCGCAGCGCCCCCGGGCCCATGCTGTGCAGGTAGTCATCCCGCTGGCTCCAGCCGCTGTAGTTGAGCACGGTGCCGTTCAGAGGGATGATGGTCTCGGATGTGGAGATCATGAACTTGCCGTTCAGCAGGTACTCGCCCCCCGGGCGGCGCAGCGCCAGGTAGGCTGTGTAGCGCGTCTCATCCCGGGGCTTGTGCTGCCGGACCTTGATGTGTGTGGCACCCTCGGGGATCTTCACCACGTCCGTGTAGCCCTTACTGAGGAGGGGAGAGAGAGGGGTGAGCTATGTCTCTTTAGGGGACATCAGTCATGCAGCCGGGGGGATGCGCTGCTCGTATGGGACACTCACTTGGGCGTATTGTGTTCATGTATATTTATATTGCATTGTGTTCATTTGGAAGTGTCCAGCTCGTACCTCCTCTTAGTGAAGTTGCCGATCACCCGGACGCAGCTGGTGCTGTCCCCCCCACACACGCCGCACTTGTCAAACTGCAGCTTGGAGCCGATGATCCCGTCGCAGCCTGTCCGGATGCACTTCCCCCGCACGCACACAGAGTTACTGTGGGGACGACACTCTGTCCCATCGATCACCTGGGAGGACGAGAGGAGAGACAGAGAGAGACAGAGAGACAGAGAGAAACAGAGAGACAGAGAGAAACAGAGAGACAGTGAGACAGAGAGACAGAGAGAGATGGAGTGAGTGGTTACTGTGGGGACGACACACCATCCCATATATCACCTGGGGGAAGACAGACATACAGATGGTGAGACAGAAGGACAGAGAGGGACAGAGAGAAACAGAAAGGGACAAAGTGAGACAGAGAGCGACAGACAAATAGGCTGACAGAGAGAGACAGACAGGCACAGAGAGATCTAAGTGGCTCACCCTCTGTGCGAACACCACGTAGTAGCCCGTGCCCTTGGCTCGGCAGGTCAGCTTGCACACGTCTGCTGGCAGCACCCCCGCGTACTTGGGCCCCCACTCCACAAACGTCTTCACCCCCTTTGGGTCGGTCTGGTACCCGTTACGGGCTTCACACTGCTCCTGACGGAAACTCTTACCTGAGAGAGAGAGAGGAGTTTGTGTAACATACTCTGTGTGTGAGAGTGTGAGTGTGTGTGTGTGTGTGTGTGTGTGCGTGAGTGTGTACTTACTGTGGGGGGGGCAGGGGGTGACGCTGCAGGAGCGGTAGATGGCTCTCTTGCCAGTGCAGAAGCGGCCGTTGTTGCGCGGGGGGGGGTTGTTGCACTGGCGCTCAGCGAACTGCACGCCCCCCCCACACGTCCGGGAGCACTGCCCCCACGAGCCCCAGGAGCTCCAGCTGCCATGATTGGAGGCCTGAGAGAGAGGGAGAGAGAGAGAGAGAGACGTTACTCAGAGGCCTGCACAGTGTGCGGATGGGGGCAGTATTACCCCCCCAGCAGGACTGTGGCCCCTGAGCACGGACCAGAGGGACTGTGTCAGGCTGAGGGCTCAGCGGTGTGGGGGGGAGGCAATGCCAGAGGGAGATGGGTGAGCGGGTAGGGACTGGGGGTCACAGGACACAGGGCACAGGGCAGCACTGAGGCGGCTGTGGTTCAGCCACGTCCCACCAGGGGGCAGCCTGAACAAGAACCTCTGCTGGGAGAGAGGTTCAGCCAAAGAGATCCTCCTCCCAGTCTCCCACCCCGGGCTCATCCTGCCTGTTTTACATCATGACGCCTCTATAAGGAAAAGACACAGCGTGGCTGAAGTGTCATCCGGGAAAGAAATATGGGGTGTGTAGTGTGGTGAACTGTGTTAAAAACACAGTAAGGTGTAGTGTGTTGTAGCTTGGTAAATTATAGTTTACCATAGTCAAAAATATGGTTACAAATGGTGAAGTGTAGTCTGGTGCACCATGAAAAATACATGTTAAAATGTATTATGGTGTAACAAATTAAATATATGGTAGAAACATGGTAAAATCATCATAAACTCCACTGCTGTTGTGTACATGTGGACCTGTGTCTGGAAAACCACGAACTGATGGCTGACTTCGGACAACAACAAGAAAAACAACAGACAAGGACAACGACAGCCATCGGCACAAGCCTGGGCACGGCGCGGGACTCACCGAGTAGTGCTTCTTGCGCGTCTTGTCCACACACTTGCCGTGCAGACAGATGCGGCCCTTCCCACAGGGAGTCCCCTCCACTGCCGGCAGCTTCTTGGTGAGGCACACCATCTGGCCCTGGCGGATCACGGCGCACCACAGCCGGGCACACACGTCCATCCCCGGGCACATGGTGTACTCCGGCCCGAACGCCAGCTTGCACTGCCGGATGGCATCGTAGCTCTGGCCCGGCAGCTCCTCGGGCCCCAGGATGGGCTGCCGCGGGAGGTCCAGGAGACACTCCGCTGTGGGAGAGGAGAGAGAGAGGAGAGACAAAGGAGAGAGGATAGAAGAGACCAAGAAAGAGAGAGGGAAAGGTAGGAAGGAAAGAAGATCATAAGAGTCAGAGTCTGAAGACAGCTCCTTTTACACCGATCAGTCATAACATGACCACCTGCCTAATATTGTGTAGGTCCCCCTTTTGCCGCCAAAACAGCCCTGACCCGTCGAGGCATGGACTCCACTAGACCTCTGAAGGTGTGCTGTGGTATCTGGCACCAAGACGTCAGCAGCAGATCCTTTAAGTCCTGTAAGTTGCGAGGTGGGGCCTCCATGGATCGGACTTGTTTGTCCAGCACATCCCACAGATGCTCGATCGGATTGATCTTGTGATTCATCAGACCAGGCCACCTTCCTCCATTGCTTCGTGGTCCAGTTCTGATGCTCACATGTCCATTGTAGGTGCTTTCGGCAGTGGACAGGGGTCAGCATGGGCACCCTGACTGGTCTGCGGCTACGCAGCCCCAGACGCAACAAACTGCGATGCACTGTGTGTTCTGACACCTTTCTATCAGAACCAGCATTCACTTTTTCAGCAGTTTGAGCTACAGTAGCTCGTCTGTTGGATCAGACCACACGGGCCAGCCTTCGCTCCACACGTGCATCAATGAGCCTTGGCCGCCCATGACCCTGTCGCCGGTTCACCGCTTTTCCTTCCTTGCACCACTTTTGACAGGTACTGACCACTGCAGACCGGGAACACCCCACAAGAGCTGCAGTTTTGAAGATGCTGTGACCCAGTCGTCTAGCCATCACAATGTGGCCCTTGTCAAAGTCGCTCAGATCCTTACGCTGCCCATTTTTCCTGCTTCTAACACATCAACTTTGAGGACATAATGTTCACTTGCTGCCTAATATATCCCACCCACTGACAGGTGCCATGATAACGAGATTATCAGTGTTATTCACTTCACCCGTCAGTGGTCAGAATGATATGGCTGATCGGTGTATAATACACTATAAGTTTTGAATCACACAAGTGGCCCAAGATACAGTAAGCACAATGCCTTCCCACTCGTCTCCTCCTTTATCTCTCTCTATCCCCTCTTCAACACATCTGTCACCCTCTCACCCCCTCTCTCCATCTCCCCTTCCTCTCACCATTGCCGTCGTCAAAGAAGTCGGTGATGGTGGCTGATGTACAGCGGCTCCAGGGCTTGGAGGCGTCGATGCTGGTCAGGATGGAGGACATGAGCCTCTTGTCCTCGCTGGAGCTGAAGTTCTCCTCGCAGAACTTGGAGTCGTCGTGGGAGAGACCCAGCAGGTGACCTGTCCACAAACACACAGAGGAGCACATTAATGAGCTGCTGACGAACAGGACAGGAACAGGTAAAGCACCTCTAACGCACAGCGATGGAACACACACACACACACTGACACACTCTCTCTCTCTCTCTTACACACACACACATAGTTAACATACTGAGCATGTCCTACTGAGAGACTGAGGAACTGAACCTTTTCACCCTGGAACAGAGGAGACTACGTGGGGACTTGATCCAAGTCTTCACAATCATGAAAGGCATCGACCACATCAAACCAGAGGAGCTTTTCCAGATCAGCAGGGACACACGCACCCGGGGCACAAATGGAAATTGGGCTTCAAGACATTCAAGACAGAAAACAGGAGACACTTCTTCACACAGAGAGGCGTCACAATCTGAACAAACTCCCCAGCGATGTGGCTGAAGAGACAATTTGGGAACATTCAAAAACAGACCGGATAGGATCCTTGATCACTTAGTTATTAAAGGACACCAAACGAGCACGATGGGGTGAATGGCCTCCTCTCCATTGGACACTGTCTTATGCTCTCATGTTCTTATAACTTACACACACACACATTAGTATGCTACTGAAGAGGAAGGAACACAATTAATAAAAAGAGAGAAAATAGCCATGAAAAAGCCATTAAACATTTCCAGTAAAGACTGTCCATGTGATGTCTGTTTTTATTGCGGAGAGGTCAGGCATTTTTAGGTTAATGTTTTGATCTCAGGTTTTAAAAGCAGTCTTTCATTTGCAGTTAATCTATAGTGTAATGCCACAGGCTCTGCAGTTTCCATTACAGCGCCAGGGCCCTGCCAGCACCGTGCCCCACAGAGACGCTGAGCAGAGACGCCAGCGCAGGCAGACGTGGCACACAGCGCCGTGGGCCCAGGGTACATCACTCCTCCTCCTGCCGATGTGTGATGTGCCAGTCTAGCACAGTGCATCTCAGAGTAGAACCGTCTGGTGCAGAGGTGCTGTTAAAAGCTTCGATGGGAAACACCAGCGAATACAAAGCAGGAGGGGAACACGCTGTTTAAGAAAGAGGATCTGAAGCTATTCACTCGTTCCCCTGCTCCCCTGCAACCCAGCCCGGTCCCCTGCATCTGAGCTCCTCTGACACGCTGTGGGAGACTGAACCAAGGCCTCCAGCACAGCTAGCGCCCAGACAACACATATACAGCTAATTATATCGAGAAGTCAAGTAAAAGCTGCAGTTAACACCTGTGCAAATAAAGCACTGCCGTCACCAGAGGCCACGGGGAGAGAAGCTCACGCACTCATCTCGCCGGGCAACGATCACGTATGGCTGTGACGCACGCTGGGGTGACGCACTCCTGCGCACCTATATCTCCTCCTCAAAGCGTGTTGTTGCTCCTCCAGGTGGGCTCACACTTGCTTTAATCTCCCCAGAGCCCGGGGTCTAGGGGTCAAATAACATCGCAGAGGTCCAAGCTGAAAGATGCTCGGTATGCTTCCGAGAGCAGACTTTCATGGCTGGTGTGGCTGAAAAGGATAAACACTGCAGAGACGCGTCCAGGGCGGAGATAACAGCCCGGCATGCGGTTCCAGAGCAGGAGGATCAAACGGGACAGAGGGCAGCCCGAGGTCGGCTGAGGTCACATTCTTCACAGCCTTCCCAGTAGAGATAACTGTGATTTCAGATTGTTTATCTTGGAGCGGACAGCGTTTCCCAGCATGCAACACACTTCACTGGCCACCTGCCAAGTAGAGTTTGCTTACATGAAAGTCACCGACAGAGCTCAGCACAGCCCCGCCACCTAAACAAGACAGCCAGGAGAGAGAGAGTGAGAGAGAGAGAGAGAATCTCTAGCGTTGCTCTTCTCCATTTCTACTCTGAGAGTCTGAGGGTCATTTTCCGTGCTGGGAGTGTGTCCACTGTGGCCCCAGTCCTGACCCACAGCCACAACAGAGCGCACACCGCCTGGCTGGACGACCACCGAAGACCTTCTGCTGCAAAACCGCAGGTCAGTTTGGTCTCAATGAAAACGAAACCACAAGAACAACAAACAGCTCTCACACACTCTGCTGTCAATCTGCCCCTGAGCAGCAGGAGAGACATACGGGCCAAGCTGGGGAGCTTTGCCCAGTGAATATCCCTCTGAGGGAACTGTCCCAACAGCGATGCGAGGCCCTGAGACAGCCAGGGCAGCAAGGCTTCTGCGTTTACACAGGAATGGGCTTCAATCCAGTTGACTGTGCAGCGAGAGTGTGGCACGGGGGCACGGAGGATTCCAGACAGAGGGTCCTGTGACACAGTGAAGGAGGGGGTAGCGTCCAGTCCTGACCCAGCACACCTGGGACCCAGGAGAGGACGGGCAGACGGGCCACTGAGGGACAGGCTCTAGGACCGGTGTGGGGACAGACATGTCCCGGGTCACCAGGATACGCCTGCGTCAGAAACAGTTGCACGCATGTTGTGTGTGTCTGTGTGTGAATCTGGCTGGTCCAGCACTGACTCACAGGTGGGCAGTGCCAGTCTGTAATCTCGCTCCACACAGACCCACATGAGAACCGCCTGCTAATGGGATAATCATAGCCTGGCTCGCTGCACAACTCCAACTCTCCACAGAGAGCCGGCTGGCGGCAGAGCGCTCTGGAGCTCAGCTCAGTGTGTTATCTGAGCCCGGGGGCGCTCTGTGAAGCTGAGGGTTAGGGAGGAAGGTGTTGGGAGAGGGCTGAGAGAGAGAGAGAGAGAGAGAGAGAGAGAGAAAGGGCCTGGGGGCTCCGGGGGCTTCCTTCCTCTCAGCTCACAGCGGGCTGCTCTGTTCCTTCAACACAACCCATCCACTCGCCTCCGAGGGGTTGGGGGATCCTCCCTGCGCCTGCGTTCACTCACTCTCTGGCTCTCGCACCTGCAGGGCTCTGTGTCTCCGGGGAGCTCAGTCAACGCCTCGCTGGGGGCTGCACACACACACACACACACACACACACACACACACACACACCGAGCCACTGAAGGGCAGAGGAGGCAGAGGTGTCCGTATCACATCACAGTGCTGAGCTATAGCAGCCACGACGAAGGTCGAGCGGCTGTGTACCGGAATAGTGCAGAGCAGCAGCTCAGTGCGGAGGACACAGGAAGCGCTGTCTGGCTGAGGGACACTGGTGGAGCAGACGGTGCTGACGGTGTGGTTTCGACAGACTGCAGCTCAACCCTCTGGTGCAGGAGTGGGAGACCCGAGTCTCAGCGGAGAGGGAGGGCCCTGTCTGCTGCTTGACTGATGGAGCCCTGACTCTTGTGGCTGAAGCACAGAAAGCTCTGGCTTGGAGAAGTGCAACAGCAGGAGAAGGAAGAAAGAAGGCCGGCCCGGGACAGAGGAGACTCTTTCACAAAGCACGCTGCAGACACCCGGTGCGATCCTGCCCGTGTGAGCCTTGGACGAGGCTTCCCCCAGCCAGCAAGACGTTTTGTGTGTGATTGTGTTGTCTTGAGTTGTGTTTAGTCAGCATCATGGAGCTGACGTTTTAGAAATTCTCCTCACAATGGAGGCGGGCAGCGTGCCATGCTGTGTGTCTGTGGACCAATGGTCAGGATCAACTCAGCCAAGCACAGAAACAGAAGCGCAGTGCCGACCAGACTCGAGACACCCTCACTCTGCACACAAAGCACACTGAGACACTCGTGTCTGCCACACAGACACGCACACCCCTGCACGGCGTACCGATCTCGTGGGCCACGGTGAAGGCGGCGTGCAGCCCGTCGTCCTCGATGATGGCGCAGCTCCTCTCGGGCGAGCAGATGGTGCCCACGTCAGCCATGCCCAGCGTGTCGCAGGAGTGGTGTCCGCACAGGTCCTGCAGGGACACAGACAGACAGAGAGAGAACACGGGTCAGCACAGTGTCTAGTCCAATTCTCAACGCTGGGCGCACACCCTGCAGGAAGTGCTACTGCTACACCAAAGAGTCCACTGTCCCAGAGATACAGGGTACACAAGCTGTTGTTCACAGCACACAATCTCCACTGCGCAACACCGCACACAACCCTATAGTTCTGCTCTGAAGATGTTGAAACTTGTGTCAGAAGCGGCGTTTGCGGATGAATAACTGAGCAGGGCAGCAGGAGCAGAGCAGGGCCCCTGTGACCCCATGGCCACATCTCCAACCACACACACACCTCAGTCACGCAAACAAACACACTCACAGTGGAGCTGTGTGACGGGACTCATCACACACGCCGGGCTGACACTACACAGCCAGGGAATGTAAGCGAATGTATTTGTAGTGTGTACACGGCACATATTTCAGGCTGAGCACATGGGCCGTCCTCTCACACTAACACACCTGGCAGCGGGAGCACGCCTGGCTGCAGAGAGTATAAACAAGCCATAACATTTAATTCAGACACCTGGGAGGGGGAGAGAGCAGGCCAGTTGGGGAGGTATGTAGGTCAGGAGAGCATGAGAAAAACTGAAGACGGGAGAAAACAGGCAAACATCACCGATCAACACACTGCACACTCACACTACGAGCACACGTAAATGCCGTACACACAAACACACACATACACACAAGTACAGTGGTCCTTCACACATGCAGAAAGCCAGCAGGTCAACTTCCTGCATCCTGGTGTCAAGGAAGAGTCAAGGAACACCAAAACAGGAGAAACTAAAGGGACATGGAACTCAAAGAGCGCTTTAAACATGGATCCCTGCCCTGCGCCCTGTCCCTATAGGGGCGAGGGAGACGGGACTGGACAGGAGGGACACAGGGGGAGGTCAGCGCATCTCTTCAGTGACAGAGCTGTGTGTGTAGAGCCGCCCACGGGGCCCCTGCAGCCTGGCGTGAAAGACCGAGGATTGAGGATCTTCACATGCAGCGTGTGAGGAAGCGGGGCTGACATGTGGAAACACACAGAGTGTCTTAAGTGCCACGTTTTACAGACCTACATACACAACTGCACAACTGGACACATGGAGAACCACTGACTCAACACAACTGCACAAGTGCAGGCCCACACACACGCTGACACGCACAACAGCACCACCGCTGACCCACGCAGCCACCCAACCGCTGACCCACACTGCTCTGCAGCTCGGACATGGCAGAAAGCTGTTCAGACAGTGTGGATGGATGGCCTTGAGCTATATTTAGCTACAGTCAGTGTGTCAGTTTGTTTATGTGTGTCAGTGGGTCACTGGGTCTGTGTGTCAGTGTCTGTGCGTGTCAGTGTGTCAGTTTATTTATGTGTGTCATTGCATCAGTTTGTCTGTGTCAGTATGTTTGTGTGAGTCAGTGTGTCAGCATGTTTGTGTGAGTCAGTGTGTTAGTTTGTCTGTGTGTGTCAGTGCGTCAGTTTGTTTATGTGTGTCATTGCGTCAGTTTGTGTGTGTCAGTGCGTCAGTTTGTCTGTGTGTCAGAGTGTCAGTATGTTTGTGTGAATCAGTGTATCAGTTTGTCAGTGTCTGTGCATGTCAGTGTGTCAGCTTTTTTATGTGTGTCATTGTGTCACTTTGTCTGTGTGTGTCAGTGTTTGTGCGTGTCAGTGTGTCAGTGTGTCTGTGCTGTGGACCACATGAATCCAAGCCAGCTGGGCCCAGGTGCTCTGACTCTCTGGGACTCTTGGGTTCAGAGCTGATGACTGTAAAGTGCTAGACTGATTGAGAGTCACAGCTTTCCTCCTGCCTGGGTGTGTTTTATTTTGCAAGGGCTTTGCTAGTTCAGTCCAGGACAGCAGGGAGCCCAGATGAGACAAAGCCACATTAGACACTGAACTTCCCTCTCGGGGATGGATGTCTCTCTCACGCAGACACAGCACGCACTCACGACGCACTGTGGGTTCCTGCCTGGCACAGTCGAGGCACTATTCCCCTGGGCGGTGAAGCGAGCCGGTCCGCCGCCCCTCCACACACAACAACGGCATTGTCCTGCGAGAAACAAAAGCGAGGCCGAGGGCACTCATGCGTCCAGTCATCCAGTGATATAACAGCTAATAACCCGGAAGAGAGGCGCTCAATAGTGATATTGTCCGGCGTCTCCACAGGCACTCTGTTGGGCAGCACACGTGTGCAGAGCGCACGCCCCCCAGGCCACCAGGCAGCGTGACAGCCAGCCTGGGCAGACCTGCGGAGATCGATTTGTACTGACAGACACACACAGAACCAGGCAATCAGACAGGCACAGACACCCCACCTCCACAGAAAAACACCCCACATAACATACCTTTCAGAAAGAAAAGAAAAAGTATTTCTGAAATGAAAATAAACACACTAGTAGTGCCCTGCCCAGGCCTGGGTCTGCAGCGCCAGCCAGTGCCCCTGCAGACGAGCGCAGGTGTGCGAGACAGCTGTGTGGAAACACTGCAAGGTGGGCGCGTTGAAAGACTGCCAGGCCCTTCCAGCCAACCCTAATATGTGCAAACCACTTCAAATGAGAAATGAAACCAATATGCACACAAGAAAGGAAAGAAAACAAACAAAAACATGTTCTCTCTCTCTCTCTCTCTCTCTCTCTCTCTCACACACGCATATTTGTTGGTTAATAATATGTAGGAATTTGGTATATGCAGTATTATTATTAAAGCTAGCGCCGATAGCCAAATAGCGCATAACTATTCTGCATCAAAACACGCAAACACGAGATGAATAAAACACCACCAAAGTGTAGTGATGGAGGAAGAGAAGCCAAAATGTTTTCTGTTGTTTTTGCCTTTTAAATGCGAGCAGCTGTGCAGTGGCCCGCAAACGGGAGCGCTGCCCAGAAACACACGGGTAGGAAGCGGCGTCAGGGTTGTCGGGGGAGAGAGAGAGAGAGAGAGAGAGAGAGAGAGAAGCCTTACAATGATAATATGATGCATTTTATAGAGAGAGAGAGAGTGGTAGAGAAAAATAAGGAGAAACGGGTGGTTTTAGAGCGGATTGGTGTTTTGAATGGATGCACTAGCTGGCGTTTACTGCCGCCTCGCTGCTTGCTGCGGGACTACACACCCGGCGCACACAGGAGCAGCGGCGCCGGACAGCTCCCTGTACTGAAACCAGCGCCAGGGTGGGCTGTGGGCACAGAGGCACGTTTCCAAACACCACGGGAAACACGTGGAAATAGGTAACAGATACAGATATGTACAGCGTGTTAATGACATCCCTACAGAAGCGTACGCATGGGCAGTGTACCTGCTAAAGCCTCGGCACAGAGAACTGTTCGCTAAACAACAACAACACGTGCACGCCACGCAATCAGCCGCAGCTGCCCGGGAGATGCCTACCTGCTGGGTGAACAGGATGGCTGCGTCGTGGTGCTGCTGGTGGTCGTCATCCAGCTTGTTCTGCTGGTTCTGCCACTTGCAGAAGCTCTTCAGGGTGGCGGCGGCGTTCTTGCTGACCTCCAGCCCCTTCTCCTTGTCCGTCACCACGACCACCTTGACCACGTACAGCCGGATGGGGTTCTCGATGCTGGCGTGCCCGTACAGCTTGGAGGCGATGGAGGCCAGCGTGAGCAGGTAGTGCTGCAGGTCCTTGCCGTACTTCTTGGACATGGACTCGTCCGCCACCAGCAGCAGCTCCACATGCCTGGCCCGGGACACCGAGCGGCGAGACCTCTGGCGCCCCGGGGGGCTGTGGGGCACCACCTGGGGGAGCCCCCACTGCTGCTGCTCGCTGCCTGTCCTCTCTTCGTGCCCATGAACCCGAGCTTGACCCCAGCGACCCGCTCTCTCCGCAGCCCTGTTATGCGTCCTCGCACCGCCCCTGGTGCCACAGCTCTCCCGCCCGGGCAGGGCTTCAAAGAGGAAGCTCTCCCGGGTGTAGAGGTGCAGTGCCCGGTCCCTGCCCGCCTCTGCCCGGTACACCTCGTCCTCATGTCCCTTGGCCCTGAGCAGGGGTCTGATGGTGTACCGGGCGTGTTTCACAGCGAAGAAGCCCTCCATGCCCCCGCACAGGTTGAACAGAGCCAGCGACTCGGGCCGCGAGTCCACGGTGCCACGGTAAACGCACTCCTTGTGCGGTGGCGCCCGGTGCCCGCTGGCCCCCCGCAGCGCGTCCTGATACTGCGCGCTGAAGTGCGGGGACAGCAGGGACTCGTCCCTCTCCATATCCAACAAGAACCTCTTCCCGTCCGCGTAAAGGATGAAGCCGATCTTGCCACCACCGTGGTAGATCTGGTCGATGTTTTGCACCACGCCATGCCTCCTCCTCTGACTGTGTGCCCGCCCATGGGGGGGCAGCTCGGCGGCAGGTGGAGAAGCGGTGCCCGCTGCCAGGCTGGAGTTGGTGGCGTCCGAGCGGATCTCCAGGGCGCAGAGCAGCAGAAACTTGAACAGCAGCATGCTCTCTCTGGCCGAGAAAACGCAACAGAGGGATGTCATCTTCAGTGCCCACAGGAACCGGCGGTGCATATAAATACTGTGCTGCAATATTGACCCTCGATCAAAATAGGATGAATATCTTTATTATTAATAATACCAATAATTTAGAAAAATAACTTAGAAAATTATATGAAGCAGGTCTGGTTTGGTCGCACATTGCCTCTTGATACTTAGACTCCCTCGGAAAAGTATAAAAAGACGAAAAAACAAAGACATTGGAGACAGAAAAGAAACCGAGAGGGAGAAAGAGAGAGAAGACGGAGAAAGAGACAGAGAGCAGGCAGGGGCTGCACTGAACTTTTCAAACAAAACACAAAGTTTCCACTTAAAAGCACTAGAGAAAAAAAGTCCTGCCCCCTCGCTCTCTCCCTCCCTCTCTCTCTCCCTCTCTCTCTCCCTCCCTCTCTCTCTCCGGCTCTGCGGTCTTGTCTGTATAAATCAAAGCCGAGGCGAGCGCTGCAGAGGATCCCGGTCCCGAGCAGGGAGAGAGCAGAGCGCAGTCTGGGGATGCCAGGCTGGACAATGCATTTATAGAGCAATGACATTCCTGCCTCCACTACTTCACCAGTTGGTCACAGCAGAGAGAGAGAGAGAGAGAGAGAGAGAGAGAGAGAGAGAGAGAGAGAGAGAGAGAGAGAGAGAGAGAGAGAGAGAGAGAGAGGAGAGAGAGAGAGAGACATTCCAAACAGATAACCACTCCTACAATTTCTTCTTTTACTCCGAGACACACACACACACACAGGGTGGGGGAAACACTGATGTTTGGTTTGGAAATGTGGAATCAGGGAAGCGTACCTCCCATCTATTTAAAGGGAAGAGAAACCCCGAGGCGCTCCTCCTGCCCGGCGGACAGGGCGGCGCTGCGGAGAGGCGCGGCGGGTCACGGTGTGTCGTCCCGGCTGCGCTGCTGCCCTGCAAACTCGGGGGCATCTAGAGACCCCCGTCTCTGCTCCGGACCGGGAAACAAGTCTTGCGCTGCTGCTAGCGCATAATTCACTGATGTATGTGTTTACTGTTATTATTACAATAACGCAGTTGACACACACACATAGAAACATGCATTTATCTTGATACGTGTATGTATTAGGGAACAGTGCAGTCAGTGTGTCAGAGTTAAGTTCACAGTGTAGTGTGTGAGTGTGGCAGTGTGTCAGTGTGTCAGTGGTGCACAGTGTGGTGTGCCAGTGTGCCAGTGGTAAGAGTACAGGGGGCTGTAGTTTGATGGAAGGTGAGAGCACAGTGACAGTGCAGGGTGGCAGCTGTCTGGGGTGTCTCTGAACACCATTAATGATCAGCTGCAGATCTTATCGCCCTTCACACATACTCCCCAGGGTGCCTGAGCTAACCCTGGAGAGACCGCTCGCCACCACATGCTGCCCCACCCGGCACGCTTCTCCCTCTCCTCCGAGCTGAACCAGCAGAGCGCCAGAGCACCGGACACACACGCAACGACGCACTGCGGTCACAGCCAGTATCCTGTTCCTCCCCACCAGACAAAAACGCTGAGCTCCCCTCTCTCTCGGAAATATCATAACAATATAGATTACACAGCACATGCATATTATGTGTCTATATCTATATATTTATCTGACTGGTGACACCCGAGACACCGCAGTCTGGCTCTCACGTCTCAGTGTCTAGAATGCAGCTCAACCGACTGGCAAGAGGACCCGGGGACTGCAGAGGCGCGGTCAAACCCACATACCAGTGCTGCAGGGCTGGGAGGTTACTGGTCAGTGGCAGGAAGAACTGGGGACTGGGAAAATGGGAGGGTGTTTGTGTAGGAGCTGAAAGAAAGAGGGAGAGAGAGAGGGGAAGAGAGGGAGAGATCATGGGTTAGTAGGGAGGAGTGAGGCACTGGGACACAGAAAGAGATGGAGAGAATGTAGGCCATGTAGTGGAGGGAGGGAAGGAGGGAGGGAGTGAGAGAGAGACAGAGGGGAGAGGGGGAGGTGGTGCAGGCCAGTGTTGGGAGTGGAGGAGTGGGAGAGAGGGTTTCGAGGGAGCGAGCGCCAGTGGGTGACGCTGGGGGAGCTGGCGGGGGTGGGGCCGAGCTGCCAGCAGACTCGTGACCCGCTCTGAACTGCCTCTCTCCCAGAACAAAACCCTGCGCGGAGGTGGGGGGCACAGCAGCCGTATGCCGCTTTCTCACAAACCCGACACAATTTTGTTGCGTAAGCCCCCATGTGCCGGACCACGCCCACAGTGCCTGGGAATGCGACCTTGACCCTGAGGGGGTTTTGGCGAGGGTCCCTGTCTGTGGGTCTGCTCCTGGGGGGCTCACAGCCACAAATGGAACGATCGCCTAAAGCAGCAGGGTGAAGGGTCTTCTTAAAGCAGTGCTGTGAGCCCCCAGGCAGCCCAGCTCCCAGTGCTGAGTCTGTCCAGTGCAGCTCTCAGGACGGCATCGGGACCACGCAGTTGACTTTGTATACAGCGTTCAGCATGTCTTCCATCTCGTCAGGGTGCAGTGGTGCTGGCCAGGTCAGGGTTACAGGAGGTCAGGTTACTCCTCTCTCTGTCTCTCTCTTTCCCCTTCCCTGTTTCACAACCTGTGAAGAGGCAGCACCACACCTGCCCGCCAGGTGGACACCGGCATTGGGGTCTCACACAGGGACTCACGCAGGCGGCATTGCCTGCAAAGTCAGACCCAGAACTGCACAGTCCTGCTCTGGGCTGTGCAAACACAGACACACTCACATACACACACATACACGCACACATACACACACACACATATACACATACTCACTCGGTAATAATTACTACTGCACTCACACATGTCAGAGCACACTCGCGCGGGGACAGACTGAGCCCTGGCACACATGTAGTCCCACGTGCCCCCTCACTCCCTCTCTCTCCCTCTCTCCTCTCTCTCCTCTCTCTCTCTCTCTCTCTCTCTCTCTCTCTCTCTCCTCTCTCTCTCTCTCAGGCAGGACCAGAGACAGGGACTGCGAAGGATCAGCTCTAATCCCTGCCATCTGAATCAGACAGTGCTGTGCCGAGGCTGCTGCCCTGGCACACTGATCAGCTGACCCTCTGTTACCCACACTGCCATGCCATGCTGACCCCAGTACCCCTTCCTCCTCCTCTGCACAGATCACACTGCAGGGAGATGATCCCAGGACCAGCCAGCAGGCATCGGTGTGGGTGTTAATTATGGCTAATTGACAAGTGGGTCTGTGCCGTTTATGTAACAGCGCAGGCCCGGGCGCAGTCAGGAGTCCCAGCTCGCTCCTCTCTCTCTCTCTCTCTCTCTCTCTCTTTCTCCTCCCCTCTCTTCTTCTCTGTCCCCCCATCTCACTCTCACTCTCCATCTCTTAAATTCTCTTTCATTCATTCAAATTCAAAGGTGGCTTTACTAGCCTGACCATCAGTGTTGCCAATCAGGTTTACACAGAATGAAACTAAATAACAGCAACATTCATAAATACATCAATATCAACATACACATACATACTCTCTCTCTCACATGCTTGGACCCGACCTGAGCATCTCCAGCGTCTCCCTGCCTGCTCGAGTCTCTCGCTGCTCACCACTCAGCACTCTGTCTCTCTCTCGCTCACCCCTCTCTCCGGAGATTTCACACCTGCTGCATCACACCGAGACGGGCACTTTTAACAGACTCGGCGTTCAGAAGTGATGTATATATAAACCTGAGTCTGGCGTCTGATTGAGCTGCCACTGGGCACTGAAACACAGCGCCCTGCTCTGACCGGCCATCTGCTCCGGGCTGCGATTGGCTGAGGGGACTGCTGGGCGAGGGCGCGGTGAGCCTCTCCATGGCAAAGTCTCCAGAGGACGGTCCCGGTGAGGAAACCAGGAGGCTGATCCCAGAGTATCTTGGCAACAGGTGGGACAACCAGGGCACGGGGGCGGAGCTAGACTCTGATCACAGCCTCTTCCTTCTGGAGGGCTGGGCAATGGTGCTGCTCTGAACCCAGGTGGCACAGTGCCCTAGGCCCGCCTCTCCAGACACTGAGCTGCCAGGAGTCGCAGGAGTCTGGAGGCGGATTGACCGGCAACACGGCTCAGTGCGGGGGTGTGGGGGTGCGGGGGTGCAGCCCTGGAGAGCGGGGCTCCTGCGCGTCTTGAGGGGAGCGTTAAACATGCTGCTCAGTGAACTGTACCGGCGGATCAATGATATCCTTTCAGGGTTTGATGAGCACTGATTCAGCCCTGGAGAGATGGTCACAGTTCCAGCTGATTGAACTGAGCGCGGGTGGTGGGGGGGGTGTAAACCTTTGACTGACTGCATAGAAATCAATGGAGCAACCGTCCAAAATTCCCCCCCACCCCGCCCCTCCCTTCCTGCCTCAACTCCGTTCATCCAACTGGGAGGCACCGAACACAGAGCCTGCATTCAGATATAATGAACGTGTGAATAAATGCGGATGACCATAGCTGTACTGCAGCAAATAAAGTACTTTATTTATTCATCCTTTACTTAACAATATGATAGCATGTCAATGTTCTGTATTCTCTCATTTCCTGTCCTGAGGAGCGCGTTAGGGATCATGTTTAAATTGCATATAAAAGAGTCTGAAGATATGCTGCCTCAGCAGGACCTGCCCTAAATAAACAGCAGAGAAACATGGCCGAACAAACCAGCCACAATATAAAACATCCTGTTTCTTCCGACACCTATTACTACCAGCAAGAGCCCAATACAATATCTTTAAAACAAAAAGCAACAAACACAGAAACCCCCAGAAGAGCCGCACTGAGCCTCAGCTGCCCCCCCGACATTGAGACTCCACTAGCACAGAGCCCTGACAGTGACAGTGATGGTGACGGTCAGCCACCCCACACCCCGGTGGAAAGACCCACCCAGCAGGACCCTGTGAACTAATACACTTTCATTACACTGAACACGGGCGTGTCGTTTGTTCTGGTGGCAGTGCTGTACAGGCAGGGACTCACTCGGCAGGACTGCAATGGACTGAGCGAGTACTGTAGTATCCAGACAGTATACTGCCGAACAATTACATTATATTTACAATACTGATGATGCACTGCAAGTATTGACTATACCGATGGTATGCTGTATGGACTGTCCTTTTAAACTGCATTGTACAAGTAAGCTGTATAAGTACAGCTCTAATAATGCTACTTGTCCTAAATAAGGGTGGTGGGCACAACAATGTCCCAGTGGACCTGAGAGACACCCTGGGACGCTGGACACCCTCCTCCTTTCCCACCACCTTCCCCTCCTGGGACAGGCCCTCAGTTCACCAGGGCCTTGTCCCCGTGTTTGTCTATCATGGGCACTAAGCTGGGGTCAGAGTTCAACAGGGATCTGTCCTCTTTCTGCTTCTTGGTCAGCGGTATGTCATCGGCAGGGCGGCAGAGCAGACGGAGACGCTGGGGGATGACAGACAGACAGAAAGACAGACAGACAGATGAGCTGGACATCTCTGACTGCTGGTGCGCTCTCCTTCGTCCTGACCAACCGACTGACTGACTGACTGACCTGCAGCAGGGGCCCCTGAGAGCTGAGCAGGGAGTACAGCACCCACAGCGGGAGGAGCACGATGGAGGAGAGAGCCAATAGCCAGCCCAGCCCATACGCCCAGCCTGGGTACACATAGCTCCCGTTCATGGTGAGAGGGGACCACTGAACCAGAGAGAATGTGAAGGTCGCCTGAGAAGACAGAGAGACAGGGAGACAGAGAGACAGGTGATGTCTTCATTACACTTGCACGCTTTCTGGAGTGTTTAATTTGCTTTGCTGGCAAAATATTTGGATGGGCGGGGCTCACCATACAGACAATGGGAGTGAAGAAACGCCAGCAGAGGCTGAAGACGAGCCAGGGCCGGTAACCGATCATGTCCTCTATGTTGTCCAGGAACCGGTCAGCACCTGGCAGGGGAGAGAGGAGGGTCAGCAGGGGACTGGAGAGTGAGGTGCTCAGAGAGGGATTGGAGAGGAGGAACAGGAGACATAAGCAGGAGAGAGGAGGTCGCTAAGATGCTGCGCACTGAGACAGGTTGTGCCCTTGGGAGTGCAAAACCAGCTCGTGTGGGACAATGCCACCCCATGCCCCTCCGTGGTGCCGGCACTGCCCAACGCTCACCCATCTCTGTTTCTAACTGTGTGTGTACTGGGCGGCCACCACTTCAGTAACTGCACACTCACCGTACACCCAGCCTATCCCCACCGACTGGCAGATTGACATCAGCAGCAGGACGGGTCCGGTGCAGGCGTAATGATCGTAGATCTGGAATATGTACAGGCCTCCCTGTAGAGAGAGAGAGAGAGAGAGGATTACAGGGATGGCAGTGCAGCACCTCCAAGACTAGATTGTCCCAAGTCTGAGAGATGCCAAGACATCTGTTGGACCGTGACTAGCTGCTGCAGTGAAGGACATGCACTGTTATGACAAATTGGTGTACGAGTGCTGGTCCTCAGGGGTATCAGTGGGGGCGCTGTCTCACCGGGGTGACCATGACCAGGCCCTGGAGGAAGCACGCCACACAGATCAGGAGCAGGAGCAGCTCTCGGCGGTACCCTTTGAGCATAATGGCTGGGTACAGGTCAGTGAGGGATGTCATCAGGGACTCCAGACACACGAACTTGACCCCGAGAGAGGAGACATACAGGCATCAGACACGCAGAGACACGCAGAGACATGCAGAGACATGTAGAGACACGTAGAGACACACAGCGGTATCCATAGACATGCAGAGACATGCATAGGTATACATAGACACGCAGAGACACGCAGAGGTATACATAGACACGCAGAGACACGCAGAGACACGCAGAGGTATACATAGACACGCAGAGACACGCAGAGACATGCAGAGGTATCCATAGACATGCAGAGACATGCAGAGATATACATAGACACGCAGAGACACACAGAGGTATACATAGACACACAGAGACACGCAGAGACATGCAGAGGTATACATAGACACGTAGAGACACACAGAGGTATCCATAGACACGCAGAGACATGCAGAGGTATACATAGACACGCAGAGACACGCAGAGGTATACATAGACACGCAGAGATATGTAGAGGTATACATAGACACTCAGAGACATGCAGAGACATGCAGAGGCATACATAGACACACAGAGACACGCAGAGACATGCAGAGGTTACATAGACACGCAGACACATGCAGAGACACGCAGAGACACGCAGAGATACAGAGGTGGAGCAGATGGGAGACGGGGGCAGGGGATCATGGTGCTCACCTGGGTGTCCAGCCCCAGCATGATGATCATGAAGAAGAAGCAGGTGGCCCAGAGCTGGGGCAGGGCCATCATGGCCACCGCCCATGGATACACGATGAACACCAGCCCAGGACCTGCACACGCACACGCACATGCACACGCATCACCCACGGATTCCTGCTTGACCAGGGACTCACACTCAGTTCCTGCGGGGCCCTGGTGTCTCCTGATTATTGGAGTTCTCTGGAATACTTCAATAATCCACTTTATTATTGTAATCGATGCACAGAAGACAGTGGACCCTGGTTCGAGACCCCCGCCCCACCTGAGCCCTCCACTCCCCAGCGCCGCTGCCTGCCCCTGGCTCACCCAACTCGGCCACCTCAGTGATGGCCAGGCCCTGCTCCTGCGCCATGAAGCCCAGCACGGAGAAGATGGCGAAACCAGCCAGGAAGCTGGTGGCGCTGTTCAGGAAACACAGATACAGACTGTCCCTGCAACACACGAGGCGGGGGAGGGGCGCACAGTCATGAACCAATCAATCAATCAATCAATCAATCAAACCAGTCTTTTTAATTGTGTAGTGTGTGGAGAGCACCAGCCTGACTGTAACAATATGTATTCAAGTGTAGCTCAGAAGTGCAATGAACTTTTTTAAATGTCTCTTTTCATAGATTTCACTTAAATCTTGTTTTCAGATTTAGTACATAATTAAGCCTTCTTTTCCACATTTTAAAATACTTCAATTTTTAAAATAAATACTTAAATGCTAAATGTTGAACTGTGCTGTGCTGTGCTCAGCTTAGCTGTATCGTACTGTGCTGTACTGGGTCTCACCTGAGGCAGTTGTTGTTGTACTTGTTGTAGCTGCCCATTGCTGTGAGGTTCCCAATGCCGATGCCGTAGGAGTAGAACACCTGAGTCCCTGCGTCCATCCACACCTGTGGACAGACAGAGGACAGACAGAGGACAGACAGGGGACACACAGTTACAGGTACAGGTGTGTGAGTGAGTCTGGAGAACAGAGCCTGCATTGCCCGTCCACCCCAGTGCCGTACCTGAGGGTCACTGAGTCGGGACAGGTCGGGGTACAGGTAGAACCGCAGGCCCTGGGTGGCGCCAGGCAGAGTGATGCCTCGGACCAGCAGCACCAACAGCATCAGATAGGGGAAGGTGGCGGTGATATAGACTACCTACAGGACAGAGAACAAACAGCACTACACACTGATACAGCACAGCACAGAGTTACACACTGATACTGCTCAGCACACAGCTACACACTGATACTGCACAGCACAGAGCTACACACTGATATAACACAGCACACAGCTACACACTGATACTGCACAGCACAGAGCTACACACTGATACAGCACAGAACAGAGCTATACACTGATAAAGCACAGCATAGTTACACACTGATACAGCACATCACAGGGCTACACACTGATACAGCACAGAGCTACACACTGATACAGCACAGAGCTACACACTGATATAACACAGCACACAGCTACACACTGATACTGCACAGCACAGAGCTACACACTGATACAGCACAGAACAGAGCTATACACTGATAAAGCACAGCATAGTTACACACTGATACAGCACATCACAGGGCTACACACTGATACAGCACAGAGCTACACACTGATACAGCACATCACAGGGCTACACACTGATACAGCACAGAGCTACACACTGATACTGCACAGCACAGAGCTACACACTGATACAGCACAGCAGAGTTACACACTGATACAGCACAGCACAGACAGCAGAGATCAGATGTCTCCTGCCTGTAAAGGGGGCTCACCTTGCCTGTGGACTTCACCCCCTTCCACACGCAGAAGTAGCAGGTGACCCAGACCACCAGCAGAGACAGGGCCAGGGGCCAGATCACAGGGCCCAGCTCCTCTATCCCACTGGACAGCTTCAACACCTCTCTCCTGGGAAGAGACAAGACACACACACACACACATATATATGTGCATGCAGACACACATGAACACACAAGCACAGTGAGTCACACATGGACACACACACACACACACACACACACACACACACACACACACACACACAACCCTGGCTGGACAGATCTAGCACTTCCCCACCACCCCCTGTCCCCTGTCCCCTGTCCCACTGTCCCCTTCACCACCCGTTCCTCCAGACTGAAGCGCCAAGACACATGGTGCCACTCACTCCCAGAACTCCGTGACCGGAGATGTGCTGTTCTCCGCAGCCGTACCGTTGGTGCCGAACTCCACACAGGAGGCTGCCAGAGAGAGGACGGGACAGTGTCTGTTAGAGGTATAATCAGTAGAATGTATTGTCCCCCATTTCCCTGCTCCTGAGTGCTGGCCTGTGTGTCGATGCTTTGGCAACACTGATCAAACTTGGTCTTGCCAGGATAGCTGTTTGTGATGCAGGTTCTCAAGGACCATGGTCTCTGCCACCCTCCCCACTGTCTCCACCTCCTCTGTATTTCAACATCTTTACAGGGCTGCCATTCACTGGGAAGAGTGGTGGAGTCAGTGGGCACACAGGCAGACTGCATAGGTGAGTCTTCTGCCCGGGGTTACCTGTGTTCCAGGTGTTGGTGCAGCTGGCCCAGGGCAGGACCGATTGGAAGCTCTTCAGCAGGTAGAACAGCGCCCAGGCCAGGATGATGATGTAGTACACAGAGCCGTGGAAGACGATCACCTGGCTGGCGTAGCCCAGACCTGCGGACAGTCGCAACCACACAGGAACAGCCATCGTTTAAATGTAAGGTAGAGTTGTTTTTATAAAATGTTGAATCCCTATATAAGGAACTAGAAAATATCAGTTTTAATGTCATTATAAAATTATATTAATAAGGAAAATGTCATCATTCGGACAGGAGCTGGAGGCAGCGCATGGAACTGTACCTCCTAACAGGGGGCAGATCTTCGTCCAGGCGGTGATCCCCCCCTGGCTGGTGAGCTGGCCTAGCGCTGTCTCCAGCAGGAACAGGGGGATGCCACACAGCACCAGGAACAGCAGGTATGGCACAAGGAACACACCTGGGGGAGGCGGAGTGGAGGAGTGGGGAGGAGAGGAGGAGTAAGGCATGAGTAGGGAGGAGTTGTAGGGAGTTCAATACTCTTACCTGGAGTTCCTCAGATCCATTCCTCAAAGGCCAGAGTGGTCTTCCTTATACCCTGAGATTTTAACTAATTTAAAATGAATTTAACTAATGAGTCACTCAGCTGAACCAATTTACAGCCTGGATTGACGCTAGGACCCTGGGTGTGTCTGCACAGATCTCCGGACCCCCAGGAGCTGAAGTCACTTTGCTTCGCGGTGTACGAATGACACCCATACGTCTGCTTTCTGTCTGTGTCTGGAGACGTCTGTAGCCGACAGAGACACGCTCTTCTCAAAACAACTGATTTCACTGCCTTGCCCTGACATGGTCACTGATGCAGGACAGTGCCCTGTCTAGATGCCAAATATATTATATTCGCACCATTGTTGCAGCAAGATTGTGTAACCCATGCATGAAGTTCAGCTTTGTGTATCGCACCGGAGAGACTGCAGTAGTTCTGTGTAGCTGATTTGTAGAAAAACACTTTCATCCAAGGCCATAGAGAAAACAGAAGACACAGGAGAGGTGTGATAAAGTCTGGGGTTCCTCACTGACGTCATGAAGTTACAAAGGGAGGCATCTTGTATGATAGTATGTTCTTTAGAAAAACTTTAGATGTAGCTTCCTGACTGGCCGTCTCCAGAGCGCTTTGTTGTAGCTGAATAAACTATTTGGTATTATTGTAGATAAATCGGGACCTGAGTATTACTTGTTAAAGGAGTACATCTCTCCCTATCAGTCACATTGATAACGAAACCGTCCTGTTGAGTCGTCCACAAGGTCACAGCAGTGCTGAGGTGGAATTGTACCAAAGGTTACGACATACCGACTCATTAGCTGTATTGTTGATTATTCAATAGCCAATAAAATCCGTTAGCCTTGCATATGAATCAGTATTTAATGCATATTCATTGATTCATCCAGTTATCCCCAGACATGGACTTTGTGCGCTTTCGAGACCTTAACCTATAAATAACAACACCTTCTTTTCTCGGGGCTCCACAGGGATCATTCGTGAAGCTGCAGTCAGACCCGTGCTCTAATAACGCCGTCAGACATGAAGACGCTATATTGACAGAGCAGTTCAGGAGAATCACACTGTTGCAATATCTTCGTGACAATTATTTTCCTCCTGCTGTGCACAGTGGCTGTACACCGATATGACAGATATGTACAGTTAAGTGCATTTTAAGTATACTATAATGTTCTGAAGTAGCTACTATTCTTTACTACAGTAAGGTATATGTACAGTTCACTCGTTTGTCCTCACTCACCTCCTCCGTTCTTGTAGCACAGGTAGGGGAACCTCCACACGTTGCCCAGCCCAATGATCTGGCCAGCCACAGCCAGCAGGAACTCAGTTTTGTTGGCCCAGTGTCCCCTCTCTCTCAGGGGCTCCCCCGCCTCTTTCTGCTTGCCTTTTCTCTCCAGGCCCGTGACGCCCAGGCTGGGGCCCGACTCCTCCAGCACTAGCACAGCAGACATCGCTATAGGGGAGCAAACAAGGACTGCAGTGGGAGCAGCTGAATGGCAAATGAGGAGTCACTCACTCTGCAAACCTGCCCGACACACTGCCCAGCCCAGCCCAGCCCAGCCCAGCAAGTCACGTGACCTCAGGGTCCATGCAAGTAGGGTTAGCTTATCTCTGCTGTGCAGCTGCAGCCCTGTGGGTCTGCGCTGAAGAGGAAAAATATCTCTCCTATTGGCACACTGGACCAGGGGACCACTAGCTGGGTTCAGCTCTCGTTCACAGACAGGTTTTGCCAGTCAAGCTTGCAGACACTCAGGAGTATAACTGCTGTTTGCCTGCCTGCTTATACAAGAGAGATACCCTGAAACAAAAGGTATGAGACCTATGGTTTGGAATGGGATGTCTCTGTCAGAAAGTAGTCAATCCAGAAAGCACATCTCCAGTCCATTTCTCTGTCTCATGTTACACCAATATCATGATTGGTTGTCCCAGGTCCCACCATCAATACGCCCATTGAAGCTACATGTATACAGTATATGTCTGTATTGCTGCCAGTGCTCTGAAGAGTTGCTCCATCTCTTCATGAGTGACCTGTGGCTCTTCCCTTGCATGCATTGAATAAAATATCCGGAGTCCTGAGTCTCTGTGGATAACAGAGAATAAATCCACTGCAGTGAATCAGCTCACCTCATGCTCCTGGGATCCCAGACTGAGCCGGACAGGAGGTGCAGCAGGGCACCGTCACAGTCCAGCGCTCGGCCGCTGTGTGCAGTGTGTCCGAGGGGCTTGAGTTGTTTCAGTACGACATTACTGTGTGTCGCCTCGCGCGACCACAGGGCGAGGGCCACCTGTGTAAACCACTTCTGGAAAGCAGCTGGACGAGTCTTTAGAGGTCACTGTAGAGGCTGGGGGCTGGGGAGAGAGAGAGATCCTGACTGCCTGATAAGGCTGCACACAACCTGCCCACAGAGTCCATTACACACGCTTGGTGGTGTGGCAGCCGGGTCATTTTGTGATGGTTTTGGGTGGTATATTTGGTGGTTGTTTTTTCCAGGGGTGACATTAGAACAAATCAAAACTAAAGACAAGAGTCAGAGAATATTATGATTAGTTTATTCTCGGGTAAGAACGAATGGTAGTAGAGGTAGCTTCACTTCATTTACGTGACATGTACAAAACAAGTTCTCCTGGAAAACCATAAAGAAGTGTAAGGTTGATTTATTTGCACCTGCGCACACAGAAGTCTTTAGAGTCTGTCATTTAAATGTCAAATTCCCAGAGGAGGTGGGCTGCTCTGTGGACATGGCTCTGAACCCAACTGCTGGTGATGAACCATGTCTCATAGTCAGGCTGCATGCTCTCACTTGGTCTGCATGCACTCTATGCATTAAACTGAACAAAATCTCAGTGTGCTGCCTTCACATCCACCTGAACATGAGAACATAAGACAGTGTCCAGTCGAGAGGAGGCCATTGTGCTTGTTTGGTGTCCATTAATAACTAAGTGATCCAAGGATCCTATTTGAATGTTCCCAAATTGTCTCTTTAGCCACATCGCTGGGGAGTTTGTTCAGATTGTGATGCCTCTCTGTGTGAAGAAGTGTCTCCTGTTTTCTGTCTTGAATGCCTTGAAGCCCAATTTCCATGTGTGCCCCGGGTGCGTGTGTCCCTGCTGATCTGGAAAAGCTCCTCTGGTTTGATGTGGTCGATGCCTTTCATGATTTTGAAGACTTGGATCAAGTCCCCACGTAGTCTCCTCTGTTCCAGGGTGAAAAGGTTCAGTTCCTCAGTCTCTCAGTAGGACATTCCCTTCAGACCTGGAATAAGTCTGGTTGCTCTCCTCTGAACTGCCTCTAGAGCAGCGATATCTTTCTTGAAGTGTGGAGCCCAGAACTGTCCACAGTATCCAGATGAGCTCTAACTAGTGCATTGTACAGTCTGAACATCACTGCCCTTGTTCTCAATTCTACACTTTTGACAATATACCCTAGCATTGTGTTTGTCTTTTTTATTGCTTCCCCACATTGTTTGGATGGAGAAAGTGAGGAGTCCACATAGACTCCTAGGTCTTTCTCATGCATTACTTCATTACATTCTTTGTCATTTAGCAGATGCTCTTATCCAGGGCGACTTACATTTGTACCCATTTATACAGCTGGGTATTTTACTGGAGCAATCTCAGTGAAGTACCTTGCTCAAGGGTACAACAGCTATGAGTCTGCTCTGGTTATGAGTCCAGAGCCCAGACCACTACTCCACAGTGCTGCCCTTCCTCTAGTTCTGTTCCTCCCATAGTGTAATTATAGTGGACATTTTTGTTACCTGCGTGTATTACCTTGCACTTGTCCACATTGAATTTCAATTTCCTGGCTCAGTTTTGTCCCCTTTCTTGTGGATTGGTAAGACATTTGCTGTCTTCCAGTCAGTTGGCACATCCCCTGTTCTAAGTGTCATTTGGAATATTTGACTTAGCGGCCTATAAATAATTTTTCTAATTTCTATAAGTACTGTTGGAAATATCCCATCTGGCCCAGGTGATTTGTTGGTTTTTAATTCTGCTAGTCCCTTTAGTACCTCCTCCTCATTTATCCTGATCTCTCTTATCAGGGTCTCATATTAGGGTATAGAAAGGATTGCTGAGCTGGTTGTCCCGGCCCTGCCTTCTCTCCCTCTCTCTCTCTCTCCCTCCCTTTCTCCTTCAGTTCTGCACTCAGGCAACCCCAGGCTCCTCCTCTCTCTCAGTTTTCAGTCACACTAGTGCGATCTGATATTAACCACATGGAAGCGGTTAAGGCAAGAGGAAAACAGGGTTAAGGTTAAATAGATAAATAAATAAATAATAATACCTTAACGTTTTAGAGAGCTCGTTAAAGTTGAACGCCTAATTGTTCCCGACACTGATAAATGCAAAACAGTGGAATCAGACCAAGTAAGAAAAAAAAAAAGCTGTGGCTGAAACCTAAGAGACGCTGGACTCCTGGGGGACATAGCTGGGTGAGAGCCGGCAGGGTGGGGCCACTCTGGTGCCTCTCTCTCAGGGCAGCCTGATGACATCACTCCCTGGCAGCTCCAGCTCTGCTGCAGGCAGCCTGGCTCTTGGGCAGTGGTGAGCTTCTCTGGTGAGCTTCATGTGGTGCTGGGCTCTGCTGTGGACTCTGAGAACATCTTCCCAGGTCGCCCCTCGCTGATGTGGTGGATGTTTATAAGCTGACAAACATTTGGCGCTCCATGCCTTTGCAATGCGCATCAGCCCACAGATCGCAGGCATCAGGGGATCTTGCTGATTTTCAAGTAAGCTGGTCCTCCCTCCTTCCATTTTGTTTTGTTAAACATTCCTGTCCTGAAGCTCATCTCTGTTCTGTTCCCTGAAGGGTCCAGGTGTGTCAGAAAGCACAGTGTGGTACACAGGACTGCCGCACTGCCCTTCACAATGAGCCGCCACAGTTACAGTACAGGCCATGAGAGTCAATACCACAACCACGACACAGGGGAGAGAGACACGCAAATGACCCCAGGAGAGAAACGCAGCTCTGGGGACCCAGGGTTGGATGGCTGGTCTCCCTGCCCGGCAGTGCGGTAATGGGAAGTGTGTCCTGGGGTTGGAGCAGATGTCTGGCACTGAACCCTTCCTGTGCCTCAGAGTGAGAGCAGCACTAACAGAACTCAACACATCATACAGTTTTCACAGCCTGGCAGCATGGTCCTCCAGCATTCTCCTGTGACTGTGCTGGTGTTTCTCGTGGCGGTGCTGGTGTGTCTTGTGGTGGTGTGGTGTGTCCAGCATTCCTGCAGCAGAGTGACCAGCTTCAGCCCGTGGGGGCCAGACTGTCTCCCAGGGCCACACACTCACCGAGCGACCAGAGAGACGATGCAGAAGGAAGATGCCAAAGGACAGAATGGTCCAATAAGAGCCCAAACAGATGAATCAATGAATAATAATTAAAACATTACTGATGACGCCCCACATTGTGGAGCTCAGTGTCAGTATGCGGTGATGCCTCTGTCAGACACAGTGCCATGGAGCTCAGTCTAATTCCCTGAGTCCTGCGCCTCCCTGCATTGAGGGAACCATTAACAGACTTTACTGCATTTATTACCAATTCACGTGTTTTTTATTTTTTGCTTTTCTGTATGTCTTGCAATTCTTATTCTCTCTCTCCCTCTGTAAGTGTAATTACTGCAATACATATGGAAAAAAAAAACTTTCAAACCCATGAAGGCGGTGAAGTAGTGGAAATTTGCTGCGTAATATTAGCAGGCTGTGCTGTAGCTCTGCCAGGAGGGATCCGCACAAGGAGGGGAGAGAGGAGAGAGAGGAGTCGGGACAGAGTGAGAGGCGTGTGTCCAAAGCTGCAAAGGGGAGGAAGTGAGGTCGTTGACACCTGCAGCTCATTTCCTGTTTTTAGAGAGTGCAGCACCTGTGAGCATTTGGACTCCTTCACCAGCCTGTTTGAGTACCTAAACGAAACCATCCCCCCTGTTGGACAGACGTGTGGACAGGCAGAGCGTAGTCTGGCTTCTGGGTGTCTCTCTCTGTGGAGTTGCTGCTCTCTGCGTCAACCGGGAAAACTATATCCCAACCTGTCAGACCGATCTCTCCCCCGACCCCGGGCACGATCGCCACACCGCCTGCTGTGAAATGGAAACACTCGGCAGAGCGCCAGGCTTCTCCCACTCAGATGCGTGGCTCAGCTGCAGAGCTCTCCCTGGCTTGGGTGCTCATCCTCACCGCGTGGATGAGCACCGATCACTGAGCGCTGAAGACAGACACACTGCTCACGTCACACGACTCCCAAAGCAGCAGGATCAGAGCCAGCCATGTTACCATTAATAGTATTATTATTAGTTGTAGTAGTAGTAGTATTAAAAGCAGCAGAAGTAGTAGTGTTAGTAGAAGTAACAGCAACAGTAGTAGGAGTGGTAGTTTTTAAGACGTGTTTTGTCAGCAGCTCATTCCTGACAGCGCCAGTCGTGCAGTCCAGTGCATTGCAGTGTCGTTGGTGCACTTGCAATGTCAGTGCCCCTACAGTGCTTCCTACAGGGAAGCAGCCCCTAAATATAGGGAGATTGTGGTTTGACATTTCCAAAATAGAGGTGAGGGGATGGCCATGAGTTAAAGTGTCTAGACTTTCACAGAAATAGTTATGCGCGAGTATGTTATTTATGTTATTTCTGCAATAATGACAAATTTCAGACCCCCTTGCCATGGCAACGTTTCCAGTGAGATATGTCAATGTTAACTCTGCAACTTCTGTTAAAGGCTAATCCTACAATAAGAATACAATACAATGAGTTACATGGTTACAGTAGGTTAAATAATCAGTATGCCCACCAAACTTAATTATCCCCAACAGATAGTATATGAATATGTTATATAAAAATCCTTGTACTCTGTTCTCCCAACATGCAGAGTATTATACAGTGGGTATATACAATACATAGGGGGCAATTGTACCCCAAAAGCCATGCTGCCGGGTACAGGCCTCTCCCACGTCCCAGCCCAGGCCGAGTAACTCACTCTGGCTGCCATAGGCCGATAGACAGCGTTCAACACCGTTGGCACCCGCACAGCTGAGTGGCTATATTTAGTCCTGTACTCCACAGCCTGATAACAGCTAATGGCAGGCTCCGGTACGGTGGGCAGGGTCAGCTCTTCACTGTGAATTAATGAGACGGGAACATCCAGTCCCTCATTATTTGTCCTGTCCGCGAGTTGCTGGAAAGCTTTGAAATCCTCATTCATGACACGGGGCAGGAGCCCAGCACAGATGGACCAATTGTGAGGTTCAGTGTCAGGGTGTCTGTATATCGGCAACTTTCTTTTCGTTGACGTACTATAATTCAATCTCTGTCACTCAGCCCCCACTCTTGTAATGATATAGATATAGTATATATTTATACGCACCTGGTAGTGTTGTAAATCTGTCAAGCTCTTCTCACGTTGGAAACAGCCTGGCAGGTAATGAAACGAGGCCAGACACAGATCTCTCTTTGCCTTTGGTGTATCACCCTGTCAGCTCTCTGGTGCCAAATCCCTTATTATTATTATTATTATTTTTTTTTATTTCTTGGCAGACGCACTTACCAGTGGTCCACCATTTAGGGTCCAGGGATGAGAAGGAGCGGCTCTGGAGGAAGGAGAGTGGAGAGGAGGCAGAGTTAGTCTTCTGGTACTGGAGGAGCGCAGTGGTCTGGAGGGGATGTATGGAGAGACGAGTGACTGAAGGTAGCTTGGTGCAGTGTGGTCGAGACAGCGGTAGGTGAGGGTCAATGTCTTGAACTGAATGCGTGCCGGTATCGGGAGCCAGTGGAGGGAGCGGAGCAGTGGAGTAGCGTGTGCGAATCGGGGCAGAGAGAATATCATACGAGCCGCAGAGTTCTGGATGAGCTGGAGTGGCGGGTAGTGGATGCAGGCAGGCCGGCCAGGAGGGAGTTGCAGTAGTCCAGGCGGGAGAGGACCAGTGACTGGACGAGCAGCTGAGTCGAGTAGTCGGTGAGGAAGGGACGGATCAGGCGTATGTTGCTCAGGAAGAATCTACAGGTGCGCATCAGCGTGGTGATGTGCTGGGTGTAGGAGAGCGCAGGATCGAGGGTGACTCCTAGATTATGGTGGATTCCAAGGGGATCGAGATGGGGAGGTCAGCAGAAGGTGAGGAAGAGGGGGGGGAAATCTGCAGCTATGGGTGTAAAGGGAATAGATTCTGTCCTGGTATCTGCTGAGACCTGCTCTAAGGAGCAGAGGGACAGTTTAGTGTTCGATGTCTCACTCAATAGGCGACCAGAGCTATGGAACACTAGACCCTGCCGGAGCTTCTGGAAGGAATGCCATGGGTCACAAGACTCCAATCCAGAACTCCTGGGACCAAGGGCAGAGCGTGGTCTTTTGCCCAAGTCAGTGTCCGTGCCTGTGTGTTGGCCGATGGCCATGCTGTCCGGACTGTGGCTCCAGGGGCTGCAGCAGGGCGGCTGTGTGCAGTGGGCACAGTCCCTGTCCAACAGAAATATACAGTGTCCCTGCAGGGAGAAACACACCATGCCAAAGCACAACCAAATGGCTAAACACCTGATGTGAAGTCACTGGGTGTGGTAGAAAAAACACAAGAAAAATGTTCCTGACCAAGGTGAGAGAAAGGGAAAGAATTCACTTTCATGGCAGAATGTTGTTTTTGAATGACTGAACTTAAAAAACCCACAGCCAAGCTAAAAATAACATGTTATACAACTACAAAATAGTTCTTCTTCTTATTAAAGTACTTTCCTTCCCACCAGGAATATTTCTCTCATGATCTGTTCTAAAATACTTCATGAATAAATCACATTCACTGGCGTCACCGAGAATGAATGAGAGGCAGTGTGTGTGACCAGCAGCTCGGTACACAGCGGTCAATGCGAGGTTTGTCATAGTGTGCAGTGTGTGGACAATAATATACTCCAGCGACGGCAGCGTGTAAATATCCCAGCGCTGTCTGTCCCTCTGTTTCCAGAAGCCTGGGGAACACCTCCAGCCTTGCTCGTTGGATGGGTTGTGCCTAACGGATTGAACTGCCTCTGTTGTCTTGATCTGGGGGATCAGCAGCCTCATTCCTCCTCCTCCACCTCCTCTTCCTCCTGTCTGGGGGCGACTGCTCCTCAGGGCTGCAGAGCTCCAGTTTCATGAGGTCTTCAGGTTTCACTCCGCTCTGCCTTCTCAGCTCCCTGATTCAAGCTGCCACTGACCTCTATTTCTTGCTTCTTATGTTGTATCAGATCAATCAGCTCTAAAGGGGCTTTGACTGCGTGACGGACCCAGACAGCCTCTTCAGTCAGAGAGACTCCCGTAGCTGAGACTGGTGCTTCAACAAAAACTAGCAAGAGCAAAAAACGACAACATCAGCAATAACAGTGATTTATTTTAAGACAGACTGGTAAAAAACCCAAGGAACCATCTCACGATCACATTTCCCAGGCCGTGCTACAACTAATCATGTACAGAGGAGCTCAACAAATGGATGTAAGTGAGGAAGTCCCCTGGATAAACTGATCACCTGTTTGTACACTTCCACCCTGCGTGTCTCTGTGTGTCTCAGTGGATGTGTCTGTCTGTCTGTGGCCCCCCTGGGCCCCTGACTTCTAAAATGGTAGGGTGTTTGGTGAAGCATCTGATTAAAAAATAGATAAACAAGAGCAGCACATTCCATTCCAGAGCTGTGTGCCAATTCCCCCCCACCGCCAGCGTGAATCCGTGAGCAAAACACCAGAGCGCCAGCCAGGCCCCCCCATCCACACTGTCTGGATAACTCCCTGCCCCAGGGCACAGCTGGGCACAGTGGGCATCAGGAGGAATGGAGACAGACAGGGAAGGGAGATCGGTCAGAGAGGCACAAGCAGACTGGTGGGGCAACAGACTCACTGGGCAATAAATGAGGCCAAGACCTCTGTACCCATCTCACTTCCGCAGGAAGGGGACTGGAAACATGCCTTTGTTTAAGCTGAGTCAAAAGCAAAACAACCCAAAAAAAATACAAACCACCTTCACCTGCACTCACACAGAGTCACTGACTGTCCAGAATCTGGAATACCGCTCCCTGGCAGGCAGTGGAGTACAGGGCCCGAGCTCGGGGACGGGCATTGTGGGATATGTGTCAGGGAAGCGAACTGGCCCCTTGTATGGGCCGAGGTATGTTCTGCATGATGAAGAAACACGAGCTTCTGATTGATGCGAGTGCACAGCAGAACTCCCCAGAGGTCATACAAGTTAAAAGCGTTGTTCTGTGACTGAAAGGGAAGTAAATATTTCATCTGGCTTCATCTCAAAGTGTTTTGTTTATTCAGTTGTCAGCTACTTATATCAGTCGCATTTTATTTAGTTTTTTTCCCATCGTGTAAAAATCTCTGAGCCAGACGGAGGCAGAACAGGCCGGATTGAAAGACTCACACCTGGCATGTCTTAGTGTCGGCTCCCATCTCAAACCTCTTTCCTCTGAGCGGTCACCTACTAATGTTGTGTTAATGTGTCCTTGCACAGTGCTGCGGGCCGGGTGCTTGACATGCAGCCACTCCAATAAACTGAAGGCTGTGGCTGTGGTTCGGAGTAGACTCTGTGCCCATCTGTGCCGGGGAATGCCTGCCGAGGACCTGGGGAACACACAGACGCTATCCAGCTCCCCAGCCAGCAGCAGCCGCTGGCACAAACAGCCTGGGATATTTATAGAATCCGAACCAGCAGGAGGAAACAAGCAATGGAAATCGGTAATTCATTACAGTTACTGGAAAGAATAGTCCACAAAGTGCAGGGTCCCCTGTCATCCCCAGGGGCTTGTCTCTGGGAGTCCGAGCAACCTCTCCCACAGACCGACCTGCCGCTAACTGAGCGAGGGGTGCCAGCGGAGCGCACAGAGTGTTGCTAACGCTGCAGTAATGAAGTCCAAGCAGATGTTTCCCCCGGGGTTCCCGCAGCACTGATGTGATATTAACAACAATAGAGGTGCAGTCCGGGCACGTGGCCGTGGCCAAGAACTTCACAGCAATTTGTGTCTCGGGCTCTCGGGGGGTGATCACTGTGTCAGACAGCGCTGTGAGGGTTTCCTCTGGCAGGAACACGGTTCCTGTTGTAAATCACCACGCAGTCACAGCAGAGTGTGGAGAGGTGTGGTACACAATGATTGATGGGGGTAGAAAACCACGGCGAAGCATCTTAAGTTATGAGACGGGAGGGCAGGCCAGGGACAAAATGGCACCGTGTGGAAGAATGGTAAACATACCTGCACCAAGACAAGAACCAATAGAAAGCACACACACACGCACACGCTGTCTGGTCTATATTCAGATGGATAGCAAGACTAATGGAGCTCCTTTTATCTAAGACATCATTAGTGATCTGTCTCTGTGAACCCAGAAGATAAGTGCCAGACCCCCACGCTCCCTCCAGTCAGTCCGTCAGTCCATCAGTGCCGTTTAGAGCCTTTGAAAATGAACTGACAGAATTCCTGCGGTCTGTCCCTTTCCACTGAGTCAGTACGGGGGGGAACTAATTTACTGCTCTCAGCACGTTGGTGTAGTTTCTCATAAAGCACTCTCCCGAGGCCATTTAGGAAGGTATTTTAATATTGTATTTATTGTAACTGCTGCTCAGTCCTAATAAGCCTTCCTGGCCTTTTAAATCTGCTTAAAGAAGTCATGAGGCCAGACTCCCGCCTGGCTGATTGTTCCAACAATAGCCCCTCTCTCCCACCCTCCCGTCTCCCACTCTCCCTCGCTCCACAGCTGCAGACGTGTGGTGGCGGTGGCAGGGGTTGCGGTTGCCAGCGATGGGTCTCTTTCCTGGAACGATAGCGTGGCACGTCCTCCCCGCGGTGCTCTAATGGCACGCCACACCAGAGCAGGCTGGGCAGATGGTTTAACAAGGCCTGCAAGTAATCACACACTCTAATTAAAAGCTGCAGGATGTCCGTGCTGATCCGCGCAAAAGGGCCAGAGCAAAACACACACTGCCAGGCACACCGCATCAGCGCCCGGCGCGGGGAGCACCAGCAGAGCACTTCACGCATTAGCACACGGTTAGGATTGTAGATATAAATAATGTAATAATGCACAAAATTATTCTTCACTTCAAAGGGTTATGCCAATCATTATTGTGTATCGCTTTAATTTCTTCTTGCATCCATCATGGATATTATGTTCTGCGTTCGTGAGACAGAAGTGATATTTCAGTGATGAGACCCTCAGTCGTTCTGGACCCCCGTATGCCGACGAGTCTTCTAAAACAGTGGATTATTTTTCTCGTCCATCATCAGAGACTGTCTTGTGGTGTAAACAGGGGCAAGGGCTTGTGCTGTAAATCTGTCTGTGTCTGCTCCACTGCTCTGTGCCCGGGGGGTAGCGGCTGCTGTGCGATTACTCACAGGCCTTGTTATAGAGTCTCCAACATACTTGGGCACTGATTGACAGAAAACTAACGAACAAAAGAACTAAAAACAAAAGAGGAAGATCAATCGATGGAGATACTTAGCAGGAACACTTGGCTCTTCCTCTGGTGAGTCCTGCCCGAGCTCGTCTGTGTCTCCTACCCGCTCTGCCTCTTCTCGGATATCGCAGCGATGGGTGAGGTGAGATTTTCAGTTCAGTGCGATTCAGAGCAACGCAAGCCCTCAGACCAGAGCCGAAAACAAGAGGCCCGGGCGTACTGAGCCGGCAGTAACGTGACACAACAGCTCGACCCCGCGCTCACGCTAGACTGAGACACAATAACACGGCCGCGAGATTCCTCGGGCTCACAGATCCTCACGCCGGGCTCCACACCAGCGGCTGAACCATAACACAGAACGTGTGGGTCGTATTTAAATACCAAGTGTGTCGGAGCTGTCACGGCTGGAGTACGAGTCTGTCTGTCAGCTGCACCTGGGCTGTCCACGAGCTCTGCCGGACAGCGCAAAACAGCAGCTCCCCCAACGGACCGTTCAGAGACACACTGTGAAGTCTGCAGCATTCAAACGCATGGCAGCAATTAAATAACAATAAATAAAATAAGCCATCAATTTTACTGGCTTCTTTTCTATATCTGGCTTGTCTGCAGTTCATTACTGCACAGTTAACACACTTACTGCCAATTGAAGAGATGGGTCTGGTGGCATGTGTGAAGACTCTGACAGTCTGGTCAGGGGGTTGGGGGACAGGGACCCTTTCTCCACCTGACGTTGTGTGAGTAATCCAGCACCGAACTTCAGGGCGGCAGCACTGCCTCGATCTCTCCAGGAAGACTGGATTAGAATATAGCAACCCTGCGCTGCTTTTGAGCCTGTATTGCCTGAGTGAAGGAGATCGCTCATTCTCCGTAGGGCTGTAAAATGTTGCCCACGTCATGCCACATTGCTTGGATGGAGAAAGTGAGGAGTCCACATAGACTCCTAGGTCTTTCTCATGCGTTACTTCATCTAGTTTTATTCCTCCCATAGTGTAATTATAGTGGACATTTCTACTACCGCCTAGCGATGGACTGGCATCCCATCCTGGGTGTATTCCGGGACCCTCACCAGGATAAGCGGTTTCGAAGATGGATGGATGGATGGATGGATGGATTTTTACTACCTGCATGTAATACCTTGCACTTGTCCACATTGAATTTCATTTGCCAGGTGTCGGCCCACAACTGAATATTATCTAAGTCCCTTTGAATAGCCTGTGCTGCCGAGATTGTATCTGCTGAGCCACCTGTGAACTAGAAGTAGCTCTGAACACATGAACCATTTGCCCCAATCCTCCAGCGGCTCAAGTCCCAGTATGACTGGAGACCATACCGGCGTGTTTCTGGCTGCAGTGTGAGAGTGATGGCGCAGGAGGGAGCTGCCCAAGTCTGCTGGCTGCCTCTCAGAGTCTTCACACTCTGCTGCTCTGCCGTGATCTGATGATATGAAACATGACCTGTTTTGATTGGTACTTTTCTAGTCCTGGCATCTCTCAGTTGCTGGCTTGCCAAGTTTTTAACACTGTCATGTGAGCATAACACTTTTGATGGATGTGTTGGTAAAAAGGTTTGATTAGAGATTCAGTGCTGAAGATTAATTGCACGATGCTTCCCAAACTGGATCCCAAACACCATCCTTATTAATCCAGAGACTCTTATGATAGCGAAGAATATAGGAGCATTCCCATTAGGCTTTGCTGCAACTTGTCCTTGCCACAGCAGTAGAGTCGTCTCAGAGCGTGTTGTTGCCCAAATATAACCTTAAGTAATGAGAGGATAACCCTTTTCCCTGTCTCAAAACAAAGCGTCACAAAACAAAACCATTCCTAATCCTACGACTAATCAAATTCAGGTGGAAATGTCCCGGGGGTGGACGTTGTAAGTCATCTCTGTGGCCGAGCACATGCCTGCGGCTCAGAGCTATCAGAGGAGCCCTGTGCCTGCCCTCCAGCTGGCACTGAAAGCCCTGTGACGTCAGACTGGTAGCGTGAGCGCAGTGAGCTTCCTGTTCCTATCAGATGGAGGAGAGCATGTGTGGTCTCCCGTCCCCTCAGGACATTGCAGGCGTAGTGCAGTGGTAGCTAATTCTGCCCTTACTTTCATTTTCCTGCTAGACTCGTTCACGTGCGTGGAAATGTTGAGGAATGTTAGACTCGGTCTGTGGGTCTTATAAAGTAAAGATTAAATTACTGAGGGTGCGATTTAAATTGCCATCAGGTGGGAGGGAGATTACGTAACGGAGGGCTCAGAAGAAACGGAAACCTTTAAAATGCTGGCTTCAGCTCCTTGCAGCTCCACACACCGTACCAGCGCTAAATGCGTGGTTTGTGGAAACTGTGGGTATCCGAGTTTCCACAAATCAAAGTAAAAGCAATTTAGTACTGTCTGCAGATCGCCTGATACTTGCTTCTCACCCTCAGCCCGGCCGCAGTCTGGCCTCTTCACCTCCAGTGAGGGGTCCCACTGAAATCCGAACGGCTTTACTCCCTGTGTGGAGATGAACACGGCCCTGGCTGCGTGAGAGAGGAGAGGAGTGCCCCACGGACCCCCGGGACTGTTTCATCATGCATGGTAACTAGGCAGCTATCCCAGCTGTACCATGCGTGTACTTTGCTTTGCAAGCGCTTTCTTGTTTCTTGTCTTACTGTACTGTCCCTCGCTCTGCTTTATCATGCTTGTGCTTGGTTTCCTACAGTCTGTCTGCCCATACTAATGGGGATCTCACCGTATAGCAGATCAGTGCATCACAGTGTCTGTGCAGGAGGCTGTAGGACCCGCATATGTCAAAATCATATGTGAAGAGAGAGGAAACAATTATTTACTCACAGCCAGCAGCCCTGGCTGTCTCCACGCCCTGAAGGAGGTTTCCAGTGCAACACATCTGCTATTAAAGGATTACATCAGCCCGCTTTAATAACCCCAATAATATGGACACGGCTTAGTTCGCAGGGTAGAGCTCGCGATGCGTTCATTATATCATGTAATTGCGCATATGGAATCAATAGACCTTTCTGGGCAAACGTATAGCCTGCACGTATATGCCGATGTGCAGCGTGTTGTTGCGGTGGAATGCATTACTCCTCAGTCAGGACAGTTTCAGGGGCAGCAGAACCCAGATCTTACACCGAGGCAACACGGCTGACTGGGAGATGAACTGCACTCACCGTCGTCAGCTGTGAGGACGGGGCAGCCTGGCCGCGGGGGAAGAGTGGCCGCCTTCATGCCTGCACTGGCAACAACGTACAAGACTTACTGCGAGACAAATTGTCCGTCAGCATGTCTTACACACCGAGGGCTTCACAGACACTCTGACGGAGACGCGGTTGGGTGGCACCGAGCCCTACGTCGGCCTTGGGGTTCAGAGGTGGTTTCTAGGGGGCATTTGAGTTGCTCCAGTCTCAGCAGTGTGGAGGCGCTCACTGGTTCTCAGCCATGACATAATGAAATCAAGGCAACTATGCAGCTCCCAGAAATCTCTGCTGCTTTCCTGATCGCTATCGTTCATCTGCAGAGACAGTGGTGCCAGGAGCCGTCTGTGGCTGCAAACTCAGCTGAAGAGTGACTCAGATGCGTATATTTAGTTGCTTTTCAATAGTGAGTAATTGCAATGTTTAATAATAATAATACATGTTATATATAATGCGCTTTTCAAGAAACTCAAAGCACTGTACAGACAACTGTGAAACAAACACAAAACAGAACAGTTGTCAACAGTACAAACAACAGGAATGCACACACATCAGCAGAACAATACCAGTTCACGAAGGTGTGTTTGGAGTCTAGACTCTGCATCGCTGACACTCTCAGGTGCGGTGCAACACTGCAGGAAGCTCTGTCCCCCCCAGTGCACCATCTTGTCCTTGGAGGAGGACCAGCAGCGATGGACCCAAGCTGACGTACATCCCATGTCCCATGACCAGTTTGGTGTCTGTTCTGGTGGTATTGTATTGTGGGAAGATTTAGGCCAGGATTCGCGCCTTGTGATTTGTGTGACTACTGAATATTGAGGGGTAAGGCACACCCGTTTCCCACAGGCACGGCAGAATCAATGCCTGCGCGGAGACGGGCCACGGGAAGCAGGACACAGGGAAGATGATTTTAACACAAGATGACAACACCCACGATAGTAACACTTTATAATAAGGTGCTGTGATTCCTCAATAATTGATATATTAATCCACAGGACTTCACCAGAGTTCTGATGTTAATCACATGTATAACAGGGTCAGGGTCAGGGTTCAGGTGCAGAACATCAGAACTCAGATGAAGTGCATGGCATTTTCATGTGTTAATCCTGTGGTATTCACACATTCATTCATGAGGAATCACAGCATCCTTTTGTAAAGTGTGACCACATCAATCAGTCGTATGATCTACAAACAAGCGCAGTGCGCAGCCCTTTGTTGTCATCTGTGGCTGTATTCAGAAGAGCAGGAGAGTGGCTTTGAGAGGCCTCATTGCTCGGCAGCCCCACGCTCTCCGTTGTCAGGCTGCAGTGGGTTGGGTCCAGGCCCCAGGGTCGGGTGTGTGGGAGTGTCGGGGGCGCTGATGGTATCTGCAAGGCAGATCAGCCACAGCCCAGAACAGTGGCACTGCTATTTACTTTAGATCCAGACGATGTCTCAGTCTGAGCGGGGCGCAGCAGGCTGGCATTAACCCTTCCAGCGCTGCTCTCTCCTCTACACTTCTCTTCACATGGAGCTCTCCCACACTCGGCACATTCTTCTTCCTCACACTCATTAGCAGTCATTTAGGTTGAGTTATCACAGTGCGCTTCTCCCATCCTCTCTATCTAGTAGAGGAATGATACAGATCAGGGCTGGTTCTTATATAAAGAACAACATACTTAACTTATGCAGTTTTTGGGCTTAGCTGGACAGCGCCCCGTGTCAGGGTATGCAGTGACAGAGACAGGGTTAGCCACGCTGGCAGTCTTATACTGTTATATTGCAGTAAATAACACCGAGAGGCCGGAGCTCCTGGGAACTCCTGTGCCGGGCTCTGCTCTCTCAGCTCAGATTGTTGTGTTCAATTCTCCTTGAACAATGGAGCAGACTCCTCTCACTGTTTAGGCTGTGAAATCTATATGACGCTATTTTCACAGTAAGGTGTTGACGACAGGCTGGCCACCGGCCACGTGTGCCAGAGGCAGTGAGGGGCAGATCAGCAGAAATAGGTCAGAGTGAAGCAAAGCGCGGGCAGGATATTGACAGCTCTGCTGCCAGCCCCCCCCGGGTGCAGGTTCCCAGTGAGGCTGCCCTGGGGCGAGGTCAGGACACCCCCGGTGTTGGGGGATGGGGGGAGGGGATCTTGCAGGCTGGTGGGGAGAGAGTTATATAGTATCACTCGGCGCTCCGTGGCCTCGGGTTTGAGGAGAGAGGTGGTACAGCCAGACACTCGTGTGATCTTTTGTCATGTAGTACCTGCATGAATCCAGAACGCACATGTCTTTGTCTGGCTAGTCCTGCTCCGGCCGCAGGGAGGGCTGTTGGAAATGCTGGCACAGTGCTCATGTCCCCACTGTAGACACAGCAGTAGAAGTAACTGACACTGCAGGACTGAGTGAGTGTGGGAGCGCAGGGGTGTCCAGTGCTGGGACACAGAGGGTGTCTGAACAGTCACTTGTTCCACTGAAGCGTTGGCTCCTCCTCAAGGTGTACACAGTCTCTTGGGGGGGTCCGGAGATGATTCGTTGGCAAGATGTTTATCCTCGCTATACCAGCAGAGCACTGCTCTGCCCCGCTCTACCAGCAGACACCCTCTGTGGCCCGTGGTCTGGGTCTGATAAGTTCCTCTTTGGTGGATCCCACACAGGACAGCTACATCGGCTGCTGATTGGCTGCTCATCAGGTAGCTGTCACAGGATTCATTACCTCATATCCTCTTGGATGGGGACACCTTCCAGGCAGAACAGAGTCGTAGATTTCCATTGCGTGAGAAAGTGTTGAGCTGGCGGAGGCCCCATCTCCTGAACGATGGCTTTCTATCCAGATGTCTGTATCCTCCCTAAACTAGAGAGTTAGAGAGTGTTAGAGACAACACAGCAAATCTTTGGTGCATTCCATGGCCTGAAGAACTGACCAAATTCAGTCAGAGATCTGGAGAGGAAGAGGAGTTTATGTAAATTCTTATTTATTAAACCAACACACTATGCTTCAATTGACATCGAGGCGTACTGCTGCCCGGCAAAGTGAGCTGTAGCCGAGCATCGAGGGTTCAGGAGTCGAGGCGCGGTGGAGCCAAGCGCTTGTCTTCCCTCCTCCCTGCTCATCAGAACAGATGCTTCCACATTTCCGTCATATAATAGTCAGCATTACCATCTCTCTCTATTCAGCAACTTCACAATAATTACTGTGTATTTTTCTTTAATGTGTTTTTATTTCACATTCTTCTGTAGGGGTTCGCTGGTTGGCTTCTATAATCCAAACTAGTAAATCATCAGCTAAGCATAAATTATGCCTTTTTTTCTCAAAGCCTCGGGGTACAAAGCTGTATTTTTTTTAAGCACTCTGTTCATGTTGGTTAGCTGCGGCTCTCGAAGGACAGGCTTAATGTAATTTATACTGGGATCAGGGACATAATTGGGAAGGAGAGGGAAAGAGAGAGAACCCTGTGGGAATGTGTGTTACTGTGTGTGTGTGTGTGTCAGAGAGAGAGAGAGAAATAATATATCTGAGTGTGTGTGAGACAGAGTTAAAGTATGTGTGTGTATATGTATGAGACAGAATGTGTTTGTGTATATGCGTGTGTGTTTATATGTATGGGAGAGAGGGAGAGAGTGTGTTACTGGGTGTGTGACAGAGAGAGAAAGAGACAGAGATTTCGAGGCAGAGACTCTCTGGGATACTGAGGGCTGAGCAGCAGTGTTTTCCATGTGTGCAGGAATGTGGAGCAGGAGGTTTGGACTCCAGACTCCTTGCCCTGCTGGGGAGGCACGGGCCGCCGGGAGGAGGGGGGTGCTCTGCTTCACCGTGGCACGCTGACACACACCTGTTTTGTTTTTCCCTGAGGAAAGGTGAGAGGCCGAGAGGGGCGGAGCATGCGCACGACTCACTGAGCAGCCCATCGATGGCACCGACATGGCAGCACACACTCGACACAGGCCAGGAGTGCAGTGCTGCCCCCCCGCTGCTGGAATGCACACGACACGCCCGTGTCAGACCCGAATGCTGAGCAGAGTTCCAGAGTGCCTTCCCGTGTTCATCCCAACCGAGCTCCTCACTCCCCGATTCCCCTGCGTCTTTATGTATATTGAATTATTTTGCTCTTCCTAATTTCAGTTTGTGCATTATTTATGAACTAAATAAATTACACGTATTATTATTATCACTCATCTACTAAGACTTACACTGATCAGCCATGACAGGTGAAGTGAATAACACTGATAATCTCGTTATCATGGCACCTGTCAGTGGGTGGGATATATTAGGCAGCAAGTGAACATTTTGTCCTCAAAGTTGATGTGTTAGAAGCAGGAAAAATGGGCAGCGTAAGGATCTGAGCGACTTTGACAAGGGCCAAATTGTGATGGCTAGACGACTGGGTCAGAGCATCTCCAAAACTGCAGCTCTTGTGGGGTGTTCCCGGTCTGCAGTGGTCAGTACCGATCAAAAGTGGTGCAAGGAAGGAAAAGCGGTGAACCGGCGACAGGGTCATGGGCGGCCAAGGCTCATTGATGCACGTGGGGACACTCCATTGAGACCAGAGACTCCACAGAGCTGAGCGAAAAGAGACACCCCAGAGCGACAGAGACTCCCCAGGGCAGAGCAACCAGAGACATTCGTGTGGACGCACATCTGAGCTGCTCACTACTCTTCCCCGGTCAAAGCCGTGCCCAGCCAGGGAATTCTTATCTGGGGTGGCTGTGGTAGCAGATCACAAAGGCCGGAGGCCCCACCCCGAGCCCCTGCCCTGAGCTGCAGGGGGGTGGAGGCTGCACTTCACACCCGACACCCTCAAAGCAGGCCGCTCGCAAAACAGCGATAATGGACTACAGGATGTTTCACTTAACCTACTTCTGGATTTGTTTTGGCCACTTTCCTAGGAGACTTGTTACACAATTGTCAGAGCGCAGTGGCACAGACCTGCAGATATTTTTGTGCAAAGGCCAATGGAGCAGGAAGAGCCACTGGGTGTCAGCAGGCGGGTAACATCTGAACCCACAGACGTGGCCAGGTCCGCTTTGCCCGGGGAAAACCAGAACATTGTTTTGAGCAATCATGCTTCCTGGGCCAGAAACAAACACAGAGTTGGACACGGCAGGCTTCCACAGCGCCCTGGGATCTGGCACTCTGAGTGAAGGAAGTCTCAGGTGTCGCTTTATTGGCCCAAAGGTGGAGCATTGATCTCTCCTCCAGTCCAGCGATGTGGGTGTGTGGAAATGACATCTCTTGTGCTTTCACTGTGACCTGTACCATTGACCTTTACCCTGTGAGGTCTCTGCAGTTCTCTCCTCATCGTACAACCCCCCTCCAGATGCTAGCGGGAATCTCAGAGCTCAAACAGCACCGGCAGTAGCTAGGGTGGCCTGCCACCCCGGCCTGTGCGCAATGAGTTTCTGTGACCGCTGCGGTGAGGGTGGCGTAGCTGACCCTCTGTCCTGCACGGGTCTAGAACTCGGCTCTGGAACAGAGGTGCAATGGCCGGGGCAAGACGGACAGCTGAGAGTCCCTGTGGGGTAGAGACATAAGAACATAAGAACAAAGGACAGTGTCCAGTCGAGAGGATCCCATTTGCCCCATCGTGCTCGTTTGGTGTCCATTAATAACTAAGTGATCAAGGATCCTATCCAGTCTGTTTTTGAATGTTCCCAAATTGTCTCTTCAGCCACATCGCTGGGGAGTTTGTTCAGATTGTGATGCCTCTCTGTGTGAAGACGGTGACAGGGGAGTGTCTGTGGAGCAGGGGTGACAGCAGTGACATCACCTCTCCCTCTATGGCATACTCTGAGATACCCAGGCTTAGAACCTACACTTGATGTCTTTTCAGCCCGAGCTGGAGCAATTGACAAGTGCCGTTCTAATGAAACCGATCCTTGTGCAAGTGGAAGTGACATGTGGCAGTGATTTTAGCCCCGAAGCCCCCAGCTGCGGATTGCTTACAGAGAGCTAGCCTGTTTCCATCAATGTCAATAAGCAGACCCTCATGGCTGCTGCAGACTGAACAGAACTGGAGTGGCCCGTTCACACGCCGGCTCAGCTGTGCGTCGCTGGCTGCCGATCAAGAGCAACGAGCCACAGACGGGTGCGCTGAGAGTGCGAGGGGCAGCCGATGTCTCAAAGTAATTGGAGGAACACAGACAGACAGGCAGACAGGCACAAACACACAGACTGACAGAGGGCCGAAGGACACGAGGCACTAGTGTGTCTGGATGCCGAGTCTTTTCAAGAGAGGCTCAAAAAATAAGTAAGCCAGTTTAATTAAAACCTCAGCGTGGATGCCAGGGTTGGTGGAATTCGTTTGAAGCTCAAGCCAAAGGCAACAGAGCCAGGGCTGGCGGGGGGGCGTGAGGAGGAGGAGGTGGTGTGAGGAGGAAGAGGAAGAGGAAGAGGAGGATTTGAGGAATCTACAAGAAGACAACGATTCAATAAAATGTTTATTTGGCAATAAAATAATCTAGAGGAACAGGTGCGGCCATTTATAGGTCGACACCTCGAATCAGAACAAAGAAAAAGTCCATAAATGGGAATAATTGAAAGATTGGATGAATATGCATAAAATGTTGATTAATATGCAAGCCTAACAGATTATATTGGCTACTAAACAATGAGTGAATATGATGCCCCTCTGTCAGGCCCTGTGGTACACTTCTGGGAGAGAGAGTGAGAGAGAGAGAGAGAGAGAGAGAGAGAGACAGAGAGAGGCAGAGAGGCAGAGAGGGAGAGAGGGAGAGAAAGGGAAAGAGAGAACAGGAACAAAACTATCAGCACATGCTGACCTTTGGATAGCACACTTGGTGATTTAATGTGCCTCAGCACAGAAACCCATCTCCCTCTCATGGGCAGAGATCTGGACTGGAGACAGATCTTTGGAGGAGCTGCTGAGCGCTGCGCTCGGATCCGTGTTTAACGGGGTTCCTGTCAGCTTCAGCCCTGACTTTTCTTTCCTTTTCATGAACTTCCCTCTGAGTTCAAACCTCTGTTCTTCTGCGAATTCCCTTACAAAAAGCACAGCCCGTTATTCCTCTGCCAACCCTTCTCACGTCTCTCAAACGCACACACGGCTGCAGCGGACACTGGGAGGACACCGTAATGGCACACAGCCATGGCATCAGGACCGTATGCCTCCTTCTGTCCCTCAGGTGAGGTAAATAAAATCCAAACCAGCCCAGGCAAGACCAGACCAGCAATCCTCAAACCCCAGCTGGCTTTGCAGAGAAGATGATTTAGGGATTTCCCGGACCGGTGGGCTACAGACAGGTGTGCAGTTGTTGCTGAAGATGTTCAGATGGGACCGTGTCAGTCTCGGGAAGCATCTGAACAAACGCACTGCAGCTGGGGCGTCCGGACTGATCCACGGCCTCACCAGGCGGTGTGACGATGAAGGCTGAGAGAGAGAGATTGCCTCGGCTCTAGTGTTTGCAAGGAACCGCTCAAGCCCCACCCACTATCTTTAAAGTGGGGGCTCTTCTCTGTTGCGCAGGTGTTCGACACATCTGCAAAAAACACTTGAATGCCCAGTCAACATCTTGTCAATTGTCGTTTAAGCAAATCTGAAGGAAGTGTTTTTATGTCAAGGCAGGTCAGCTGAAATGCTAACACCCTGTACCAGTTCCTCCCTCTGAGGCTGTGCTGTTGTAACCTGGCCAGCAGTGTGTGAGCTCATCATGGTGATGTCATCCCTCTCTCCCAGAAGAGCATTCTCACCCCCCGTGTCAGGGGACCGGTGTTTTGGAGCGGCGGGTTGCCACTCGGCGTGTATCAGTTGCCCGGAGGTGTAGAATTTGAGTGGGGGCTCTGATCGCAGACTCTACACAGTGACCTCCGTGTTGCAGGGAGCCCAGAGTCAAAGCCAGCGATCTGCAGCCCTCCGAGAGCCTGCGAGAACCGGTGAAGTCATCCTGCTGGCTGCCCACACTGAGCTCAGCAACTGCAGATGAGGTGGGAAGAAAGGCACCCTCCTCGCCCCCCCACAGAACAAAACATATGATTCTGGCAGTGTCTCACTCCGATTACAGAATGCACAGAGAACGGGATCCTTGTCACTGCTAGGCCAGCAGAGACACAGGGGAGATAGGAACGAGAGAGAGAGAAGAAGAGAGAGAGAGAGACAGCTGCCTCCTCTCAGCTCGGCGTGGTTGAGCGATGACATCATCAGCGTTGACAAGAAGATAAATAGGAAGCCCTATTCTGGAGGAGGGGTGGCGGTGGTGAGGTCATCATTCCTAGGCAGGGAGGGGCGGCACGCACTGCTCACACCCCGACTGTAGTGGCTGAAGAGGCTGGGGTCCGGGGACGGGGGTCCGGTCCTCCCCACTCCTGCACGGTAATGCAGTGGGCAGAGAGTCCCTGTCAGAGATGCTCTTCCCAGTGCAGTCGCTCACCTTTTACAGGACACGCTTTATCCGCCGTTAAACTCCAATTACATACTGTTTCCTAGCTGGCAGCCACGTTCCACGCATCTCTGCATCTAATGTTCAGAGACAATCAGTGCCCTGGATGCGGCGCCCACAACAGTCCTGCTCGGTGTCACAGTTTTCCAAGAGCGCCGCTACATACACATGGCTCTTCCTCTGCTCCGAGTTCATCTGCTCGGTGAGATCAATGCAGCTGCACACGGATATTGTGTTTCCCCCGCGTGCCGCGCTGCCATGTGTTTTTATTAACTGTGAGGGATGGTGCGTGCTGGAGTTACTGACAGACACACAGCAAACCCTTGTAAATATTTAGCAGGCTTCCCATACTTTCCCCCTGACCACTACTGTACGGAGCCAACGCACCTGCACGATATCACACAGAATTAAACTGAGCGGAAAGGGGCTACCAGAGAGCATCATGGGAAATCAGCCACTCGTCCACCACGCTATCATCTTTCATATTCAAACACCAGTGCAAATCGGCTTCTTGGAGAACCAGTGTTGTCAAAGCATTGGAGACACATAAATGTCACAAATACAATCTGATATCAATGGCAAACAGTCACACACAACCTAATGGAATCCCTTCCACTCCCCTCTCCTCTTAATAGAAAAATAAAATATGCTTCCCTGTCTAAATGTCTGGACACTAAAAAAAAACAAAAAACGCGATCTGCAACGGAAGCAGGGCAGAAATGTGAGCAGGCATTAATGACATTCTTCAGGTTGGCAAGAGTGATTGTTTAATAAAATCGGATGGTTTATAATGGAAAGACAAAAGAAAGGGAAATAAAACAACCTCTGGACCCTTCGGGCAGGAAAATCCCGGCAGCGCAGGTTTAATAAAGAGCCGCAGCCAACTCCTTAGCGGTGGCGTTGGAGCGCCCGTCTCGCTCTCCGCCGTTCGCTTTGGTTTCTGTGCATGCCTTTCATTTATTTATCCGCTTCCAGGGGCCGGGTAATTAAGCTGGTTTAAATTCCTAGTGACCAGCGATGCCAAGAGGAGCAAGGCGTCTAAAACACGGAAGATCAGCTGCTTCCTCCAGGCCGGCTCTCAGGAGGGCTGCTGAAGTTCTCACTATCTGACTAATTGGTTTAATTGGGTCAATTTGCCCAGATCGTAAAGGCATTTACAAATGAACCTGTAAAATCTGCAGACCCCCAGGACTGGAGTGTGTTTATTCAGTAAAACTGCTGTCGTCTCTGCACATCCTTCAGGGCAGACTCACACCTGGTCTGTCCTTCTCTGTCCATCTCTCTCTCTCTCTCTCTCTCTCTCTCTCTCTGTCTCTGTCTCTCTGTCTCTCTCTCTCTGTCTGGCACACATCAGACCGGGTCTCACAATGGGGCCAATTCACGGCCAGGCCCTGGAGAAACAGACTGGGGTGAGTGACGAGGTCGAACGAACAGATCTCACATGGCTTGACTGCTTACTATCGCACTCTCTCTTTTCTTCTCTCTGTTCACTCTCTGCCCACAGCTCTCCTCTCACAGCTGAGTTTGAAGACTGAGGCCCAGCTCAACCACGGCCTTATTGCGGTCAGTTTCCTGTCTAGCGGGAAGACTGTGCAATGCAAGCTCAAACAAACAACACGGCTGTCAACATTGAGTTTATAACTAGGCAGCAGCTTGAAAATAAAAGTATTTATATGTATTTTAATCTAATAAACCCAGAGTTGTCCACCTCCTCGTGAGAATCCACATCACTGTGAGATTGTGTTTATCCTCTGTGCCGAATACTTAAAAAACCCACAAGGCTTTGCTCACGGTTTGCCAGGGTTTGGCCACCGGAGTGCCGCAGTTGTGTTTGTATTTAAACCGGGACACGTCTACGCAGATGAGGAGAATTGTTCTAACTAATGAGCCACACATGCAAAACAGCTTTCAATGAAAAAAAACAAGCAAACTCTCGAGCTCGTCACCGCCAGCGCCATGTAACAGCGAACGAGCAGAGACAGCTCCTTCCAGTCACGGCTGTCAGCGGGATTTACAGCAAACAAAAACCGCCACGACAAGAAAGATCTCCGGCGCACTCCACTCCCCTGATGTCACCGTTCGCAACCAGACAAACAAGCTCTTTTTCTTTTCTCCGCAGAGCTGTCAAAGCAGCTCCCCGGCCAGAGCCAGGGATCTTACGGGAACAGCTGAGCTCACTGTGCCTGTAAGCGGGCCGGCTGACCGCGCCCTGCTGCCAGTCCGCTGCTCTGAGGGCTGACGGCCGCACTGTGGCCACCCTCTCTTGCCCTGCTTACCCAGCATGCCCGGTGGTAGAGAGTGCAGCCTTTCGCAGGGGTCTAGGGACTCTGACAAGCGTGGAACAGAACAGCATCGGCAGTGGAGCTGTTGAAGGGTGGACTCTGAGAAGGGAAGCTGAACCTTGCATTGTGTAGCGACACAAAAAGACACCATCATTCGAGTTCCCCCCACAGCCTGAGAAAACACCTCAGAGTCAGAGCCACGTCTCACCACGAGCACCATGGTCACGCGGGGACTCAGGCCAGGGCCGTCTCAGGAGACACTGACAGTTGAGCTGTTATTCCTTTATTTCACAAGCAATAACACAAAGACGACTCTGTTCCTGAGCGGTCCTGTTTATCTGAGGACTTTAAAAATATCTCCACATTTTGTTTTCTGGGTTTGTAAACAACGTTCTGGCATCCGCGGCTGTGAGCCCAGAGGACCCTGAACTGTGGCGTTGCAGTGAGCCGATCCGGCTGGCGAGAGGGCGGGGGGGAGCCGTGACGCTGCACCTTTCTGCTGAGTCGAAAAGAGTTTATTTACTCTTTGCGTCAACACTGCAATCCCCTGGATGGCGAAAGAGAAAATAAATAGCAACCTCGGGTAGCAGTGTGAGCACGTGGGCGTGTGTGTGTTTGTGTGTGTCGGGAGGGTGAAGTACTGTTTGGATTTACAGCACATTTTTCAGACAATAATTCATAGGCTGTTGAAAGAGGAACAGTCACAAACGGACACGAGAGCTATTTTTAATGCGGCCCAGAGCAAACAGGGAGACCGCGCTCAGAGCGTGCAGCCCCGCTGTACAGCACAGATCCTGCCCTCCCCGGCTCTGGACCCAGCAGTAATAAATACATACGCAAAGCATGGCCAGTCTCCAGTGGAGGCAAATAGACTATATCTGGAATAAATACCACTACAACAGACAGAAGGGCCTCTATTGTCGAACACTCCCTCGCCACGCTTTCAAACGCACCCCCGCTGTAGCTGTGACGGACTGTATTGTTTGTTATCTCTGGCTCCTGTATACAGCAGTCGACTCACACAAAGCCGTCCAGAGCGCAGAGCTGGCCGGGCCGCTGTGACACGTGACTTGTGGTCAGAGATGGACTGTACCCGTTCCACTGGCAAACCAGATCTGTCTGGCGGCCACAGAGAGAGGTGTGTGTCACTGCGTAGGGGACGTGTAGAGAAGCATTTGGGATTTCCCAGGGGCACAAACTCAGTCGGTCTGTTTCCGCAGATCTGCTTTTGTGCCGGCTGAGGCTCTGTCGCTGATGTACAGGTCACGGGTCACGAGCTGCTGCAGAGGTGTTTTCCGAGCCCCCAGCACCTGCTGCGATTACACAACCAATTAGCTGGGCAGCTCTGGGAAGCGCTGGCCTGTGCGCCTGACTCTCGGCTCTGCAGGAGCGCAGCCTCATTACCACGCGTCCGGCTCGCTTGCATAAGCTCCATACCTTGGCTGCGAGTTGAATGAAATCACCCCTGATCACATGACCCTCGTTATATAATGTGCGGAGCGCTCGGTTCCCAGATCGACGGGGAGGGCGGAGTGCGCTCTCTTCTGGCGACGCAGGAGGAATGACCTCACGGCCCTGACAGACACCGCATTCCCCCCAGCGAGGGCACCGGGGCATGACGAGAGGGGGCGGGGGGCGCCGAGGCCGGTGTCAGGGTGGGGCTGTGTGAGGGCAGGGGTTTGTCTGTGGGGGTGACAGCTCAGACAGAGAATCTTGCTTTCATAAACTGCTGCCACATGCAACAGGCTGATTTGGTAATGAGGACACAGTGAAGGGAAACATTTGTGTCATTGAGCAGAAAAAACAATTCCATCTGGCTCAGCGATTCACATACACTAAACACAGAAATATGCAGCTGAAACATCACCTCTGGCCTGCGCTTCATGACTTCATTCACCCCAGAATAGCTGCGAAGATTTACTCTTCTCTGTGAAAAGCTGCACTTGTCAAAAAGCAGGCGACTGTTTATGTTTGTGTATCGAATGCGATGAGCTCATACAGGTAGCTGAAATTAACCAACCTTCACAGTGGAATTGCATGACACGGCAGGGCACGCACCCCCAGCTGCCACCCGGAGCGCCAGGCCCACCGAGAAAGAGACCTCATCGCCCGCTTTACAAGCACTCCCATCGGTGAGGAGTCATCCCCCCGCCATATGGATTTCAGCATTTCAAAAAGCCCCCAAGGACCTCTAAAAGCACTTTCAGCCGTCTGTAACTAATTTATGATTTCTGTGTGTTACAACAACAACAAAAGGAAACCAACTAGAAACAACATTGTTCATTTAATAGAATTAACCTTCGAGCTGCACAACATGGCGACGCTTTAAAACGACCGTGAGAAAACCCACGCAGATGCTGCCCCGTATCTCAGGCACTTTCCTGTGAGCCGAGCAGACAGACACTCAGACAATTCTCAGGACACATCGCGCTGCTTAGAGGGACACCACAGCCAGCCCTGGATTCATATGGACTGGGATTGAATAGCTTTGCTACCCTGGAGAGTCTCAATGACTTCAGATGTGTCATGACTGTTATTTTTAGCAGCGTTCCTGTCATGAGTCCAGCGCACCGCAGGGAAACACCTTCACACAGTGAGCTTGTGTCCGCATGTCTGTCCTGTGCACGTTGACATACAGGACTGCAAGCCCAGCACAGAAACAGTGCCCTGCGAGCGAAAGCCCCTCGACCGTGCGGGATCCTGCGGACAGCTGGCCAAGAGCTCTGGCTGAAATGAGCTTTAACTCTTTTCCCATCGCTGGCGGTCTGATTAGGAGCCGCCCCCTGCCCTCGACACGGGGGTGACAGCCTGGACCCCAACCCTCATCCCGGCGCTGACCACGCCTGCCTCGGCACAGACAGCTTTACGAGCCCCGGGGTTGGCGGGCCGGGGGGACAGGATGCTCAGAGCAGACAGCCGCGCATGGAGCCAGCAGGCAGACAGTAGTATTCCCTGCTCCCCTGCAAGTCTGCCTGCTGAGCGGATGTGTTTTTCCAGGTCCAGGGGAAGTACAGCCCGCAAGCGGCTCCTTGTGCTCCATTTCTGCGGCGCCCACAGGAAATGGTTCACATCTCGGTGTGTTGGAAGTGTTGTTCCTGAAGCTGTGGCCTGCCTGGAGTCTGGTGCCAACACAGCCCTCACACACACACCCCAGCCCCGTCCCCAGCTTGTTTAAATAAATGCAATAGGTAGATAATAATAATGTCTGTAGGAGTTCATCATAGCAATCCATCTCAGTCCTCAAACCAGCAGCTGTGCACTGCGGCACAAAACAGACACTAGTCCTTTGTGTTCAGTCCCTTTTCACCCAGTTCGGGGTCAGCGAGGAGATTTATCTGCAGCTCCCCGAGACCATTCTTCCCCTCCCAGTCCTGAGCCGCTGCCGAGTGGACCATATGTCGAGCCAGACAGACTCTTGTCTCTCAGCCCCACAGCAGAGCGAGACATATATCGACTGAGCCGAGAGATGGGAAGGGCGAGAACAAAGCCAGGTTCACATGCTGGATAAGGGCCACGAGTCTGCACAAATTCCACTCTCTTATCTGGCACATTTTTCCACCCGGCGTGATTGAAAGCAGGAGGAGGAAGCAGACAGTCGCACTGAAGTGCCGTGAAAAAGGCTGTACATTTATTTATGTTGTTCATTCTCTTTTTCCTTTCCATGCGCGGGGCCCCTCTCAGAGCAGGGTCTCAGACGGCTGGGAGATGACCCCTATACCACACCTCCTGAGAACCACGCGTTGACAGGCCCCTGCTCTCCGCTCATCGCCGCAGCGCTGTGTATGTGACTGTGGAGAGACTCGATGATCTGCTGGACCCTCTGGGTTGGCGTTCTCTATATCAGTTCAGTTTTCAACACCATTTGAGAGTCTTTTCTGGCAGTTGTTATATTTCTAATGTTTCCAAAGCACCACAAAAATGTCCCTGGTGCAGCATCTCGATCGCAGCCGTGCTGGGATCACGGTTGTGTGGAAGGAGCCGTTGCCAGTACAGCACGGCTGCGCCGGAGTTCAGCTGAGGACGTGACAAAGCCTGGCTGGAAGCCCATCATGCGACTGGGAAGCGATCTCTGTCAGAGAAAAACACGCTCCAGGATATAACCGCCGACAGGCCCCGAGTGATCTGTGTTAGAAACCCTGCTTGTCACCGTGTCCAGAAGAGGAGAGAGCGCCCGTGTCACTGGGTGGTGATTTATATCCATGGGTCCCACAGGAACGCTCCTCTTCCTTACCGTCACGGTTTCTGTTAAGAACACAGTGGAACTGACCTACATTCAGGATGCTTTCTGCTCCCAGTATTGCCATCCATTATTGAGGAACTGGCAGGTCCAGATGTCAGCGCAGTGAAGTGTGCCATGCTGAAGGCAGAGTGCGTTACCCCGAGACTGCGTCCTCTGCTGCTCTGGAATACAGAGGGGTTGGGATGTGTTTCCTTTTACTGTCCCCAGATCAGTTGGCATCCCCCTCATTTTGTCTGTGTTGCGAGACTGTGAGGGGGGTGAGTGGGAGGTTGTGAGCGTGTGTGTGTGTGTGTGCATGGGTGTTGCGTGTGTTATGTGCATGCACAAAGCTGCTGCTGTAATCATAGCATAATATCTAGGGACAGTTGTGTGTAACACAGCAGTGTGGGGCAGAATGGTTTGCCACAGATCCCCAGGCGCTGAACTCATTGGAAACGGAGAAATAAGAGCAGTGCCACTGTCCAGCATGCCTCTGTTAGACCACATGACCCGACTGGGCCCCTGGCTGTGCTCAGCAATCCCAGGCAGCGCTCCTCTGGGCTCCAGCAGACCGTCCAGGCGTGCTGGACCCAGGCTGTGGCCTCTGCTCTCCAGGCTGGCCGCTGTTAGTGGCTGAAAAGAGGCGAGTGTGCCGACAAATGTTTTGGGCTCCTGTTTGACAGGGTTTGTAATGGGCCGAACTCAGCTACTGCCTTCGTGCTCCCAGACAGTCAACCGTTCACGAGTGTTTGACTGGTTTGGCCTCGGGGTGTTAACCGCTGTACGCAGGGGGGCCGTGACTGCAGGGACACTCAGGCAGACCCACAGGACCGAGCAGAGACCTTCCTCTCCAGCCTGCGGTCCCCTGATCCAAGTCGCTCTTTCCTGCGACTGAGCCCAGAGACTCTGCACAGTTTTATCTGATGGAGTCTGGCTGTGCTGGTATGCGGGGTGACCTCATGTCCACAGGAGACGGAGTGTGGTGTGAGGCTCGTCACTGCAGTTCCTCTGCTCCTCCCCACTGGCACGGAGACCGTGTGAAAACACTGGCCAGTCCCGGTGCGCAGGTTGCGTGAAAATCTTCTATATATCATACAGAAAATAAATTTCAAAATCTATTAAAAAAAATGTCTTTTATGGATGTATTGGTTTGCGGAATGCTTGGCCATCTGAGGACGATTAAGACTCTGGGAGTGCATGTGTGTTTTATTTGAAAAGGTATTCAATATAAATGTCACGCATTTTTTTTCATAAATCCGAAGCACATTGCAACAGTATCTGATGAATGTATGTTTGCAGGGATATTCAGAAATGTTGTTGTTCTAGTCTGACTTTTTTAAGGTGCACCACAGACTAATTGCAATGGCTGGTAGCAGGAGCAACAGCGCTTCTCAGATAGGGTGCTCTGAGAAGTCACATGACTGTGTGTGTGCGAGAGTTTAATTGGCTCTATTGGAAATGGTCTGTAATTGATTGGGTGGAGCTGTGGCTGTGTTTAGTGCTACCTTATGCATTCTGTTTTCCTCTCTCAGCGCTATCAGTCTCTGTAAAGCAGCGTGAGGTGACTGGGTACTGAAAGGCGCTATACAGAGGCGATTGTGATGATCGTTGTTGTTATCGGGGGCGGGGTTGTTGATTCCGCACAGTAAACGCATTCCTGTACACGGAGATTAATGTAGTGCCGACACAGACACACTATGTCCTGCAGTTTTGAGACAGGTCAACTAGACGATTCCACTGGTGGCCTTCCTGCTGCAAATGATCAAGACGAAAAAGCTTGAAGACATAAACTGTGTCAGGGAGCTCTGAGGAAGGAGTAGTGGACTCGGGACCAACATGATGTCCTCTGTTGAACCTGGCTTGTCCACTCTTTTTTATTTACCTTAAATTTAATTTAAATTTACCGTAAACTTTTTATATCCTGTTCTTGCAATAAATACATCTAAGTAGAGCAATGTTTTATGTAACTGACATATACAGTGGGGGAAAAAAGTATTTGATCCCCTGCTAATTTTGTACGTTTGCCCACTGACAAAGAAATGATCAGTCTATAATTTTAATGGTAGGTGTATTTTAACAGTGAGAGACAGAATAACAACAAACAAATCCAGAAAAACGCATTTCAAAAAAGTTATACATTGATTTGCATGTTAATGAGGGAAATAAGTATTTGATCCCCTATCAATCAGCAAGATTTCTGGCTCCCAGGTGTCTTTTATACAGGTAACGAGCTGAGATTAGGAGCACTCTCTTAAAGGGAGTGCTCCTAATCTCAGCTCGTTACCTGTATAAAAGACACCTGTCCACAGAAGCAATCAATCAATCAGATTCCAAACTCTCCACCATGGCCAAGACCAAAGAGCTGTCCAAGGATGTCAGGGACAAGATTGTAGACCTACACAAGGCTGGAATGGGCTACAAGACCATCGCCAAGCAGCTTGGTGAGAAGGTGACAACAGTTGGTGCGATTATTCGCAAATGGAAGAAACACAAAATAACTGTCAGTCTCCCTCGGTCTGGGGCTCCATGCAAGATCTCACCTCGTGGAGTTTCAATGATCATGAGAATGGTGAGGAATCAGCCCAGAACTACACGGGAGGATCTTGTTAATGATCTCAAGGCAGCTGGGACCATAGTCACCAAGAAAACAATTGGTAACACACTACGCCGTGAAGGACTGAAATCCTGCAGTGCCCACAAGGTCCCCCTGCTCAAGAAAGCACATGTACATGCCTGTCTGAAGTTTGCCAATAAACATCTGAATGATTCAGAGGAGAACTGGGTGAAAGTGTTGTGGTCAGATGAGACCAAAATCGAGCTCTTTGGCATCAACTCAACTCGCCGTGTTTGGAGGAGGACGAATGACCCCAAGAACACCATCCCCACCGTCAAACATGGAGGTGGAAACATTATGCTTTGGGGGTATTTTTCTGCTAAGGGGACAGGACAACTGCACCGCATCAAAGGGACGATGGACGGGGCCATGTACCGTCAAATCTTGGGTGAGAACCTCCTTCCCTCAGCCAGGGCATTGAAAATGGGTCGTGGATGGGTATTCCAGCATGACAATGACCCAAAACACACAGCCAAGGCAACAAAGGAGTGGCTCAAGAAGAAGCACATTAAGGTCCTGGAGTGGCCTAGCCAGTCTCCAGACCTTAATCCCATAGAAAATCTGTGGAGGGAGCTGAAGGTTCGAGTTGCCAAACGTCAGCCTCGAAACCTTAATGACTTGGAGAGGATCTGCAAAGAGGAGTGGGACAAAATCCCTCCTGAGATGTGTGCAAACCTGGTGGCCAACTACAAGAAACGTCTGACCTCTTTGATTGCCAACAAGGGTTTTGCCACCAAGTACTAAATCGAAGGGGTCAAATACTTATTTCCCTCATTAACATGCAAATCAATGTATAACTTTTTTGAAACGCGTTTTTCTGGATTTTTTTGTGTTATTCTGTCTCTCACTGTTAAAATACACCTACCATTAAAATGATAGACTGATCATTTCTTTGTCAGTGGGCAAACGTACAAAATCAGCAGGGGATCAAATACTTTTTCCCCCCACTGTATATATATATATATATATATATATATATATATACATATACAAAATTAAAGACAGGTTTTAAACACAAACACGCACGCACACACACGCAGGGCTGATTTGAGCGTGTGCATATGTATGTTTTTAAAGCTACATATGTTTACAATCTAAGAAGAAATTAAAGTTATTTTTAATTTATTTAATTTATTTTCTAGCTGAAGGAAAAAAAAACTCAACCCTAACCACACAGATGGAAACGGAAGTTGGAAACGGATACGCTGAATTATGTGATAAATGGTGCGTACTCCATTGTTCTGCAGTCGTTTTTTCTTTGAAATTCTCGGGTTTCCTCGAAGGGCTCTGTGAAGCCGAAGAGCAGCGGACTTCGAAGGCTTCAGGCCCTGAGCATGCCGTGGCACTGCAGGAAAGTGAGTTTCCCTGAGTTCTTCACCACACGCTGCCACATCGCAGACCTCCGATATTATTATACATTCCCACAATGCATTGCAGCCCAAACACTTCCTAGCGCAGCGGTGAACATAACATATTGTCTTGTTATCCAGAAAGGTTCTTGACAGCAGCCAGTCACCATACCTAAAAATAAGTCTGTGGAAGTGGTGATCTTTCCCCTCTTTGTTTTCACTAGGGTTTCCTGGAGAAGGGGTCGGGGGTACGGGGATAAAGGGTGGCTAGAGAGATGGGGTTCTACATTTTCTGACCACACTTGGTACAGTGCGTTAATCTGCTGTGGTCCCTCCCTCACCCTGTGCCAGTGACTCTGACACCCAGATGCTCATTGTGCATTGTGCTTCACATTCCAGGAATCCAGGCGCCCCAGAGCAGGAATGTGTGCGCCGCTCGGCCCGGACGCTGTGTACCGTCACACTGCCTCAGGTCTCTTTCCCAGACACATTGATCGCTTGTCTCATAGAGAACAGAAGTCCACAGTGTCTCATTCCCATTCAGTGACTGGTCTGTGAAACTGTCCCGCTCTGGTGTTGCTGCTGGCACCGAGCCGCAGGGAGATACGGGTGCCACTCGCTCAATGTTTCACACTGGAGTTGTGTAACGCTGGCGTTTAATAAGTCAGTCTGTTTTCTAGGACAGAATCTGGATCCCAACAATAGCCCTAACCTGAAACAAAAGTGTAGAGAAGAAGGTTATTAGCAAACCAACGACAATACAAGGCCATTCAATAGGATTCATTCAGTGTGATGCATCGCCCTTCCATACTGTGCGATTCAATTCTCAAACTGTAAAAATAGACTAGCACCCACACACTTACATATGTGCTGTAAACAAGTCTAATTGAACCCAAACTTTGCTGTGCTCTTCCTATCCTTTGTTCTGCACTCCAGCCTGGCTTCAGGGAACAGGAGGTGGAGTGAAGAAGCCTGTAGCCGAGATATAGTAACTCTCCATTATAGAGGACACCAAGGTCAGTGGGGCACCCGCCTCTGCTAATTACAGGCTGCGGGCGCAGGCTGAGCTCGGCTGAATAAGAGGAGCCACAGGGATCTTTCCCGCAGAGCCCTCACCAACAACCACCACCATTCCTGCCCAGAGGACTCGCTCGGCGCGGCTCGCTCAACCAGACACGGTGACCTGCTGTTTGCGTTTCATGGCTCTATGCTGAAGGGGGGAATCACCCTTCATGGGTTCAAGCGATTCAGCATTGGACACTTATTTTGCTCACAGTGACAGAATCACAAGCTACGGATGTGCTTTTTTAATTTTGATGGAACTGCAACATCCAACTCAATACAGAACACATTGTGAACTGCATGCGCTGAGAAGAACCTCATGTTTGCAGAGACAGAGAGGAGGGGATTTCCCCTGCACTGCACAGGACAGGTATACTGGCGCATTGCTGTATTGCGCAGGTAAGGTTTACTATCGGCTTGTGGTTGGTGCAACTGCAGAAACCCCAAAACATGCATGAACATTTAGCTGGACACACAGTGCTATTACCGAGAGCCCTGCATCCCTGACACACACCTGGATTAACCACACCTCCTCTCAGCACGCCACCAAATACGCTGCGCGGCTCTGTGCCACGTTTGGAAAGGGACCACATCCATTCTGAGCTGATGCTTGTGTGCAAGAGAGAGGAGAAAGAAAAGGGTGTCACCATCATAAAGGTTTTGAGGACATTTAATAAACCCCTGTCAGCTTGGCCTGCCAGAGAGATAGAGCACAGAGAGCCGTGGAGGAAAACCCGACCTGCGCGGCAACTGCTGTCAGCCAGCAGATGTTTGCAATGAACGGGCGGCAGTGCTGAGTCTGAGCTTCAGACCGCAGCAGTGAGTCACGCTGGGCTGGGGATCCTGCAGGCCGGGGACACAGCCAGGGGGCTCTGGAACTCATTTGGGAAGTAGGGCAGCGAGGGTGACAGCCAGTGCTGAGTGTGTCATTTGAAAACCGATTTAGATGCAAGACACCGCAAGGGAGGGGAAGGGAGGCTCCACTTCATTCATGTAAACCACCAGCCAGGGCCCTCACTCCAAGCCTAATCCTCTGCCTCTCACACAGACACACAAACACACACATACACAAATACAGTATTGCACAGTCATGGAAAAAATATATCTGAACATATGTGGCACGCATGGTCAGACCTCTCTTTGGAGCGAGCTGCTGTCTCAGGCTCACCTCCATGCCACTGACAAACCCCCTACGCCAGACGATCAGTCTCCTGACTTGGGGGGCTGTCTGTACCCTCCTCTGAGCCCAGGGAGGTGATGTCACTGAAACAGGCTCCTGTAAGCCTTGCAGTTCCCACGTCCTGGATCTGTGTTCGACTACATGATCTGTCTCTGTGACAGTGAGGTGACACTGCAGATCTATTCTGCAAGAGCGCTGGCTCTGGTTTGGGGATTTGGAGTGAGCAGAGGACAGGGAATGTAATGAATGTCTGACTCAGTGAGCGGCGGGGGGACCGACCGGTCTGCAGACAGCGGGTAGATGCCGCTCCCCAGCCCCGCATGGCTACAGCCGAATGCCTACCCTTGGCCCAGTGCTGTTACTAGGCAGTGAGCAGCCCTCTCCCACTGGCTCTTGGGCAAAGGTCATGAATATCAGACAGTGCTCAACCCTGCTGTCCTGTCTGTCCCTGCCCTGGGCACTGGGCTGGTATGATTGGTATGCAAAGTGGAATCTACACGTGCCAACTAGGTATTCAATATACAGACTAGGAGCATACACAGTACATGTGTGTCAGCTTCATTGGATGTTTGATTACACAATATAAAATCTAGTGAGAACACAAAGCAGTCCAGACAGAGCCCTGAGGAGATCAGACTGAATTCACAGATCAGACGTCCCTGTGAAGTCACTTGTAGCCTCCCTGCTGCACAGTCTATCTGTCCTCAAAGGCAGCGCTGTACCAACTCTGTGCCAGCGCTGTCCCTGTGTGGCATTGGGCTCAGAGGGAGCAGAGTGCTGCTCTGGCACTGATCCAGGAGACGCAGGGTGGAAGTTACGTTACGCAGTTACGGTGCCACAGAGAGAACGCAAATGGCAACCTATAGCCAGGGGTCGTTACACCTCTCCCACATAAGATGGGGGCTTTTGATGGTCAGTTTGCTCAGTTCAGACTGCAGGCCCCAGCACTGTACGTCTTCAGTCTGTCACTAAACTGGAGCAGCGTCCACTGACTCCACTGCCAAGGACAGCGATTTGACTCCAAGCTGGACTCTGACTACACACAGCACACTGAGCACGCCCGAGAAGTGTGGAAACAACTGTAAAGCACAGATACAATGTGGAGAGCAAACAATCCTTCTTGGCGAATGGGAAAATCATGCATTACTTTTGTTTTAAACACAAGCAAGAACAGCACCAGGGTGACGCCAGCGGGCTTTACTCGGCGTGCAGGGCTGTAACCCTGGGAGCGACTCTGGCCCTGAGTCCGTGCCGTGAGAGGGATGGCAGGGCTTCGGCTCTTTGTCTGGGGAGAGTAAAGTCCGGCAGCCAAATAAGAACAGACAAGAGCACAATGTTGTAATGCTAATGAGAGTCCAGGGAATGCACTAAAAGCCTCAGATAGCACTGCTTTAAATTATGTTTCCCTCTTCCAGTGCGTCCAGCGCCAGCTTTGCTCATTCTGCAATGTACGACACAAACAACTAACATCATCTCCGCTCCTTCCAGGGGACTGGCGAAGCGGCATTGCAGCTATGAAGCAGAGCGCAGGCATGGGCACAACAACCGCCAAAGCATCGCACACAACCTGCCGGGCCCAGCAACCTTCCCCTCGGTGTGAGACAGTGTGGAGATTGCGGTGAACCACTGCGCCCTGTGTAACCTCAGCACTGTGCTTTACACTTCCTTGTTGAATGTGGGCCGTCCCTGGGTATGGGATATCATCACCACTACTATCACTGCTGCCACCACTACTACTACTCCTACCACAGGGCTACTACTGCTCCTGATACCCGTAAGAATCACAGCAACGTCTGAACTTTGTCGGTGGGGATGGATTATGTCCCAGAAGCCTGCTCACCCCCTCCAGGTGCCCTGCACAGCCCTGGTCTGTGTAGGTTAAGCGGCTAGGCCCCAGCCAGCCACCCCTAAAGGATCTGAACTCTGTTGCAGAATACTTGATGAGCTCTTAGCAGCTGCCGGCACTTGTTTTGGAATCACGCTGCGCTGAAGTGCGTTCACTTCGCAGAGGAAGCCTGGCTAAGTGCTTCACCTGAGGCAGAGCTGCAGGAGGAGGGCGTGGAGTTTCCTCGAGGCCCCCAGTCGAACAAGACCAGCACTGTCCCTGTGCCTCCTGCAGACACCCTCTCACACCCGCGCTCCAAAAATCACCAGCAGCATCAACAGATGACATAAGAGTCTGCCCAGCCGGGGCTGTTTGTGAAGCTGCAAAATTACATTTCATAACTGTTCTTGGAAGAAGAAAAAAGATAGACTATTTTAGGACTCCTCTCCATGGTCCAGTGAAAAACAGAAAATAATGTAATTTATTTATTTCTATCATGCTGACTGGGAGACAGACTCAAAAGAAGTGGGCGCTGCATGTGCCAAGGCGCTGGCAGACACCTGACACAAAACGAGGACTGATGCAGGCCTTCCCAGGGAGGCCAGGAGAAGCCATTGAACTGCCCAGCACGTTCCTCTACGCTCCGCACCCAGTCTGCTGTGAGACGAGCCCCAGCTCTGACCCCCGCGCTGCAGGAATGGCCGAATGCTGAAGTGAATGGTGGCAGAGAGCAGCCCAGTTACAGTAATAAAGCGAAGTCTAAAGCCCAGAGGGAAGGCCTGCGCTGCTTTTGAAGTTTCCCAATTCTGCTCCGGCCAAGGCTGTGTGAAAAGGGTGGCGGGGGGGTTACAGACACTATAAGACACAATATCTGCCCTCCTGGCGCTCCCTCAGTTGATGGGTGCTGTTATGGATCGCCAGGAATGCCAATGCCCTGCGGGACAGGACCGTGGGACAACAGGACCGTGGGACAGGGCTGTGGGACTGCGCCAGGGCTGGCAGTCAGACACTGGCAGGGGGAGTTGCTTTCATGAGGATTGTAAAAAAGAAAAGAAGTAGAACTAAATGCATACAATAAGAGGCTTCAGATAATTTCTGAAGGGCTGTTAAACTCATCAAACATTTCCCTTAAAAGATAAAAGAATAATAATAAAGAACTGGATCCCAACAGGGAAACTCGAAGAGGCTGGAAATCTCTGTCCCAGAGACAGCCGCCGAAGCCCTGAGATTTACCAGATAACTGCTGTAACCCGAGTGTCTGCACCGTTAAAGCAGCTTTAATGACTCGACCGTTTAAATCACATCTCAAATAAAGTCTGCCTCTCGCAGCCCGTCTGCGTGGTCCCGTTGGGGCGGGGCTTCTCCGGGCTGGGTCTGAGCGGCTCCGTGACGGGACAGAGGCGCGTATGGTGGGGTGTCAGGTGTCTCTGTACTTTGCAATAATCCCCCCGTCCCTCAGAAGTCTTCCGCCCACGGCTCGTGAGGAAGGCGCAGAAAACGAGACCTGATTTCAGCAGCCAGACACTGCCATCAGACGGGAGGATAATTCAGCTCTCTGAGGAAAACTTTGAAGTGCATGTACAGTTAATGAAAAGCCAGCGGGTTTGGATGTAATTGAAATGAACACGCCATATCAATGGAGACACCACAGGCTGGCTGGATCACTGGTTCCAGTCACCAGCTTCGTAACAAACAGGACCACTATCTAATCTGTAACGCGATGATTTCTTACGATTTGTTTTGCTTTGTTTTGCAGACAAATGGCTGCTGTTGTGAGGAGCTTAAGTAATAAGTCCTGTTGCATATGTAACATGTAATTGCAGATCACTGAAGCCACGTTACACACTCATAATTGGGCTTCTTGGATTCCATGGTTCTTCTTCACTGAAATCGCTGCCAGGAGAAACACCAGGTTTCAAATGTTAAGTGTTCTCTGAACTGAAACACCTCTCCAGACATCAATTAACGATTTGTTTTCTGGCTGCTGAAAGTGAGGAGCACTCTGTACTGGGGCAAAGGCTCCTGGCCAAATAAATATATGAAGAGAAACCTTCCTTTTGTACTAACTTAACAGTGCATGTCAGGAAGGACATGTTTCTCCAGGTTTAATTCAATAAAGTGATGACAGCAGCTTGTCATTTTAGGATTACCTCTGTCTAGTTCAGAAGAAAATATGATGTAGTTTTCAGATGGAAAGTTATTCTAGTAGACTTAAGCCCCTGCAACCTGGCATGCTGAATTTCACAGGGGGAATTTCTGCTAATGTTTGCGATAGCATTGCATTGACCCGGAATAACATGCTTATACATGTGTAATAACACTATGTATAATGTGCTGAAGTGCAGATGTGGGTCAAGGATTGTCATAAGAAAAAGTCACTGTGCAGCTCGTGAAACCATTGAGCCCAATGATGAGACAATAGCTTTACAGCTGTGTGACATCGACTGTAAAAGAATCATCGCAGGCACCTCCTGTACCAAGGCGCATGTGGAGAGCAGAGTGTATGGCACTGTGTTCCTGGACCCCAGTGATCATGTGCTTCTGCAGGTGACACTGTCTCCTCTGGCAGCGTGGGGGCCAGGAGTGCCGCCCCGCTGGGGGCTTGTGATCGGCTAATGAGAGAGCGGAGCGCCGTGTGGGGAGCCGGGGTCAGCGTCAGTCAAACAGCAGACTGAGAGCCACAGGTTTTCCAGGGACTGGGAGAGAGAGAGCCGTGGTAATGTGAAGGGACAGAGCTGCACACCGCGCTGCCTGCTTTCTGCCCACAGTGCTGCCTCTCGTGCCGGACACCGAGCTGCTGCAGTGCCTGTGATGTAATCCTCCTCCTGCTGCATGCCGCGGTCTCGTTACACCGTGACGGTTACACCATGAATTTGGGATTCGAGACACTTTTAAATATTCTTTTCTTACACAGATCAGAGGCTTCAGCGTTCCAGAAACTCCTTGAGAAGCCGGCCCCGGGGGTCCTGCCACAGCGCGGTGGGTGTTGAAACATAAGAATCAAGTGATGTGATTGTTTTTGGAAAGCTCTGTCGAATTACGGCGAAGATGGGATTGTTAATCTCGAGTGGTGTGTGTGCGCCGGCGAGTTCGCCGAGGAAAGCACATCTGCGCCTCACACACCGTGCCGGGCTGCTGCTCTGGGCTCGGCTTCAGCACCGGGGCGTCTGGATTGGTTTAAGACTCATAGTTTAATAAAAAGGAACATGGCGTGCTCGACTCCAAGAACAACAAACACATCATTCTCAATGCTAATGTTGGGTTTTGAGGTCCAAAATATTTACAAAGTTTACAACACACAGTTAAACATATTTCTTAACGATGCATTGTCAGTTTCTTTAGCATTAGGCACAGATGACCAGATAGGGCACTTTGACAGCATTGGACAGCATTGGTGTAATCCTGATCCCCAGGAGCAGCCACTCAGACAGAGCCCCTGTGAGTCTGAGGAGACCCACTTTCGCAGCTCGGTATCATAATCAATGAAGCTGCAAAACCTCAGCTTCCCAGACCTACTGAACAGGCCCTGATTAAGAGTTTCAGAGCGAGTTGGTGGGTGTGATGGGGGTGCAGTGCTGTAGAGACAGAGATGGCAGAGTGAGAGCCGAAGCCTGCTGGAGGATGGAGCAAAGGGAAAAGCTTTTAGTGCAATGGCCTTAGAAAGATAACAGCCTGTGCTTCTCTCTGCCGAGTAATTACAGGCATTTCTTGTTTAATCGCTGGTTCGGTCGTCGTTGTAAATTCCACAGAGATGTATTCCGGAACACTGAGCTCCCGTGATCGCTGTGAATTTGCGGCGTGTCGATGATCAATCTTTTATTGGTGCCATTATTGACCAGAACGACTTCAGAACCCAGAGAGGTGACCCCAGGGGTGCTCACTCAGAACCCACTGGTATCTGGAGTGAGCTTATTGTTTATTCATTTTCTCATATCAGAAAACATCATGCAGATGCCATTAAATTATCAGGATACTCCTGACATCTAACATGAAGGCCATGAATTAGACTTAGAGAACAAGAGAATACGGCTGTTGTGCCCGTGAAGTTGTGTGCAGTGAAGTAAGTGCAGTGTGACTATAAATGGGTGGATTGGGAACGTAGTCATTTCAGAAAACTTCATCATAGACCCCGTTCACACTTATTAGGCCGGCCCTGGGCGCCTCAAATTTAGTCCGGTTTTTCTCAGACACCCCGTTCACACTTGCGGGTTTAGGAGCCTCAGTGCGTCACATATGCGGGCGAAAAGGCGGACTAAACGAAATGCATGCCGGGAATAAACACACCTGCTCAAACAGACCAGTGACGCAGGACATTACGTCTGTTACAGGTGTGTGCGATGTGTTTATAATCACAACCTACTAATATCGATTGGCTATTGTTCAGTTCTATATTTTATTTGAAAGTAATATTAACCCTTTGCAGCTGAAGCTTTCTAAAATAATTAAAAATGTGCTGGTTCAATGGGGAATCTAATTCATATATTTCCCTTTTAAAATGTCTATCTTCGGTTCTGCAAGTCTAAAGTGCTGTAACAGTACATTTAAGGCTATAGATCGATATGACATTCAAACAATACAGAGACAATACTGTGTCCTGCAGTGTGAGCTGTGTCGGTGCCCGTGTTTACTCTATGTTTACTCTGTGTTTATTCTGTATTTACTCTGTGTTTATTCTATGTTTACTCTGTGTTTATTCTGTGTTTACTCTGTTTATTCTGTGTTTACTCTGTGTTTACTCTGTGTTTATTCTGTGTTAACTCTGTGTTTACTCTGTGTTTATTCTGTGTTTACTCTGTGTGTATTCTGTGTTTACTCTGTGTTTATTCCGTGTTTATTCTGTGTTTACTCTGTGTTTATTCAGTGTTTATTCTGTGTTTATTCCGTGTTTATTCTGTGTTTACTCTGTGTTTATTCAGTGTTTATTCTGTGTTTATTCCGTGTTTATTCTGTGTTTACTCTGTGTTTATTCAGTGTTTATTCTGCGGGACGAAGCGGCGTCTCTGGGGGCGGGGCTTGAGTTGCATCACACGCTGACGCTTTCCACCGGCCCAGGGCTGGCGCATCACATTCACATTTAGGCCGGCATTAGTCGGGACTAGTTTTGACCCGGCCCAGGGCCGGCCTAAATGTATGACCCCGTTCACATATGAGTTCTCAAGAATCTCAAGTGTGAACGGGGTCATAGTGTTTCTGGTTTGTTTTACTCTTAACTCCGTCTGCCTCGGCTCAGGAATATGATTTCCTAGACGTGTACTGCGTTCGTCTGCAGCAGGGTCACTACTTGCCTTTTCATTAATCAATGAGCAAACAGGACAGAAGCGAGGCGTGTCATATCTGAGAGAACTGGCACCGCTGGGCTGGGTCATCGCTGGACAGCCGCTCGGGCAGCGCCTGTGTGGAGGAGGATGTGGAGGAGAGGCAGGCTTCCCAAGAGTCTCAGCTACAGGAATGTGCAGCGCAGCAGTCTAGGGGTACTGTCAACATCTGACTGTTGTGAAACGCCTCAGATCCTCCCTGGCTGGGGTCTCCCGCATCCCTCTCGGCCCCGCGCTCGCTGTTTTGTGGGCTGGCTGCGACACTTCAAAGCCTGGGCGCGCACAAGCTGAGCTGCGTTAGCCAGCGGCGCAGTCGGGGCAGCATTAACACTGCGGAGCGGGCCTGCTGCGCACAGTAACTCACACCAGCTGACACTGAGCCACTGCTGCACAGCCACATCAAGAGCTCTGTGTTTACAAGCCCAGATACTGAACAACAGTAAACCTGCCCACACACTGACACACACACACATACACACACACACACACACACTCACACACACACACACTCACTCACACACACACACACACACGCACACACACACACATACACACACACGCACACACACTCTCTCACTCACACACACACACGCACACACACACTCACTCACACACACACACGCACACACACACACACATAAACACACGCACACACACTCTCTCACACACACACACACACTCACACACAGCCCTCTTCCTGCTGTCTGCCTCCACATCTCCTGCACAGTCTGCAGTTTGATGTTTTGTAAGAGCACTGCTTTATTTCCCAGCGTTTTCTTGGCCCAGCGTTCCTCTGAGTGGCAGCTAACATCTCACGTTACCGAGATCCAGCTAGATAAGAAAAGACAACAGTGCAGAGAAATATAGTGACAGCTGAGATCGGGACATTGAAATAATAAAGTCACTGCTCTGTATTACGGAGAGAGAGATGCTCTTTTCGCTGGGCTGGAGCGAGATAGTGAAGATCCCTCGGCAGGGCAGGGAGAGGTTTGGGACCCGAATGTGTTCCTGGGCAGCGAGACCAGCGAGCCTGTGCTGGTAACTCCAGCCCCAGCGAAAGAGGACAGGTCTGGAAATGCAGAGGGCCCAGCAGCTCCAACACACGGGGGGTTTCCACAGACAGTGACTCAGGGACAAACACTGACTCATTCCCCACAATGTCCAGACACAGAGCTTGGCTCCAGTCAGCCAAAACAACCGGACGATCTGTCCTTAGTGTCTGTGTTTGTTATTTAGTGGTATGAGGGCTGGCTGGCTGTGCACGAGTTCAGAGGATTCCTCATGGCGGACCTCCTGTCTTTCCCACCCAGATTGTGGCAGTGAGAGTGGACACACCTGGAGGCACTGAACTTCCCCCTGACCCTGACCCTGACCGCCCACCCCCACCCACAACCCCACCCACCCACTCACATGCCTCCCCCCAGGGCGGGTCTGCACCTGGGCTGGGCTCCCGACCCCGGGCTGGTTTTCCACGGCTATTATCACTCCCTAATCCCCCATTTAATAGCCCACTAATGCACTCCAGCTCTTCGTAATTGGAAGCTTCTGTCTGGACTCGAGGGCAGAGCCAGGGGTGAGGTGGAGAGAGGGACACGGGCACCATCTCTGGGGGCCCCTGTGCTGTGCAGACTCTGCTGACTCATCTGGCCTTTTCCCAGTGACAGGGAGATAAAGTAGCTGTTGATGTCACGGAGGGTCATGTGGATCATTTCAGTTGTCCTCTGAGTTGTTCATATTTTATCGTATTGAGGATGTTTTCGTGCACTTGTGGTGTTTGTTGTTAATTATGGACTTGTATTTGTTCTGCTGTGATGATGGTTATTGTATGATCGTTTGTGTATGAGGTTGAAGAGTCCTAACCCCTCTTGAGTACGCGTGCAGGAGAGTGGGGACGGAAGCCGCACCTGAATCCAGTTCCCATGGGACTTTAAACGCAGCCTGCTTCGGGAGAGAAGAGTGAGAAATTGTGCACAGAAACAGGCTGAGGGAGCCGGCAGCATGGTGCTCAATACCGGGAGCTGGAGAGACATGGAGTGAGATGGAGTGAGATGGAGAAAAATGAGAGAGATGGAGTGAGATGGAGAGAGATGGAGAGAGATGGGGTGAGATGGAGAAAGATGAGAGAGATGGAGTGAGATGGAGAAAAATGAGAGAGATGGAGTGATATGGAGAAAGATGAGAGATGGAGTGAGATGGAGAGAGATGGAGTGAGATGGAGAGAGAAGGAGAGAGATGGAGAGCGATAGAGTGAGATGGAGATAGATGGAGAGAGCTGGGGCAACCACTGAGAAGCACACAGCACTGGAGTTTAGAGCCAATGGAAAGGCTGCTTGGAGATGCCACTGGCAGGGTGAGCTGCACGGATTGAGACACTTACATGCGAGCTAAGTATAGAGGTGTGTTGACTAATACTAGAGAAGTGTGAAGATATTCTTTATTAATCTAAATAAGACTTGAAACCCAGAGCGGCTTTGAGGTGTGAACTCACTGCTTCAGGCACCGCCACCTCGTCCTCCATCTTTATAGTTAGCATTTTAGGAAGCTTTAGGCCCATTATAATAAAGGCAATTTTAGCAGCATCTTACATAGTGAGGACTGCCCAACACCTCGACGCGGGAGAGACTAGTCGCAGGTTACACGTATTGCGGTTCCGTGTCCGTCGGGACTTCGGGACAACCTCTGTCCAAGACAGTGAGAGGGTGAAAGCGAGTTGCGAAGGACCCACTCTGACCCCCAGCAGCCCACACTCCCCCCCCCGCACACAGAGCTGTTCATTGAAATCTGAAGAGCGCAGACTGTGGGAACTGTACGGGTCCAGCCGGAGCATTTATTTTTCGAAAGAGATCTGTGCCGGCGGCCCAGTGTGTTCACAGCTGAGGGGCGCAGATACGCCGCAGTCGTGTTTGTTTTAGTGATGAAGCCGTCTTGCTCCTTAAAGACCCGGGAGTATGATTACACCCTGGGGCTGCCCTCATGAAGCCCCATCCAGCGCTTTGAACCCCTAGCGCGGCACATTCCCACAGTCTGAGGGAGCAGCGGAGGCCGGCCCTGCTGCAGAAACCGCGACAGACACCTCCTTTCATCCGCCGAGGCAAGCGCTCCGACACTCGACACCGGCCCAAAACCATGCGGCCCAGTCGCGCCAACTTTGCTCAGTTCACAACCTTTCATTAAAGTAGCACACGCGCTGCTCCGTGGGGTGAGACCCAGCCTGTGGATTCGCAATGCTTTCTGTCACCTTGTTTTTCCAAAAAAGGAAAGAAAAAAGAAAAAAGGGAACAAAAATCCTTAGAAAAACACTTCTTTGCATAACCATGTTATTTTTTCAAGCACATTTCAAAGAACTGTAAGAAGCTTTGAAGTTCGCTTCAGAGCTGTGTCAGCCGCCTGATGGTGCAGTGTGTCAGTGATCGGAGCGGCGCTGTGGGGTGAGAGTGTCAGACTCTCGGCTCGCTGGCCGTGACTGCGCTTCCTGGTCGCAAATGTAGTCTAGAAGGACTTCAATGAAACTCGGCTGCTTTCAAAGGCAGTTGGAGAGTTCAGAATCACAGCTGTTCACACATCACGGGCCGTCGGCGAGGGCCTGAGCCGCTGTCTGCAAGGAGGACACAGAGGCGCACGGGCCCGATCTTCACTGGGACGAGGAGGAGACAGCAGGGTATCCCCCGTGGTGCACACTACCACCAGGCTAAATATTCAGGACAGCTCCATGACTCAGCTCCCGGTGAAGCCCAGAAGCACCTCTGTGATCTCAGACAGTGCCCATGGGGTCGGGGCTGTGCAATGCAGGCCTGCATCTGAGGGGTTAATGGGAAGGCTGGCGAGAGTGGCTGGCTGGGCTTCCTTCCCCTCGGAGCGGGGTGCAGGAGCCCTGCAGGATCTCTCCTACCGAGTCACATCAAGGAAAGGGCAGGGCGGGCGGGAGGTGAGAACAAGCCTGGGGAACAATGAAAGTGGTTGGGCCAGGAAGAGCTGCCCGGTTGGAGCGCTCGGTGCACGGAAGGCAGGGCTGTGGAGAGGGAGAGGTGGAGCGGCTGGGTTGGAGCACACTCTCGCACAGTGCCAGGGCTCAGCTTGGCACCGGCTTCCCCTCCTTTCTGGATCTCTGCCAGGTTGTAGTGTGAAGTTACAAACTGCACAGCTCAAAGCAATCAAAGCATTGGATCAATTGGATCAAAGCAAAGTGTGATTGTCGGTTCAAGTTACTAAGGGAGGAAGACCAAATCACACTCCTTATAATGAGTCTCAACAGGGAAAACAACCTGCTGCTGCTGCTGATCTGAGAGTTCTTTCAGACGGCCTCACCGACAGACAGTCTGCAGAGCGAGGGAGGGAGTCTCTCCAGCCCCGCTTGGGCCGTCGGCTCAGACCCCTCACGTTCCCCCAGGCCTTTCGAAAAGGAAAACACTCTCTCCCCTTTGAAGCTGAAATCGGGTTTCCTCCCCAGGCCGTGTGCTGTGTGCTTCGCCTCTCCACACATCAGGTTTTCCTTTCCTGACCGGCCCCAGAGCTGGAGCACCTGCCACCTGGCATCAATCGAGGGGATTACACTGCGCCGCTGCAAGCGAGAGTCCGGGGGGGCCCTGGACATTCAGCCCTGCCACTCGTGGCCCGTTGAGCCACACTCCCCTGACACCAGAGACGGGCGGCCGGGGCGGAGGGCAGCCTGCGAGCCAGCCGATTCCTGCGATTGTCAGGCGTGTGTTTCTCGCGCTGCAGGCCTGTGGACAGCCATGCGGGGACATCTGTCCTGTTCGTCCATCTGTGCTACCAATCATGTCTCCCTGCCTGTCCCAGACCATGACACGGCTGACGGACTCACAGTAGAGACATGAATCAGTGAGGCAACTTGTTGACATGATTTGCTTGTTTATTTTAGGTTTTATTTGTATTTATTTTTACAGTTTTTGCTGACATTTTAACCTATTTTATTTTAATTTATTTTAGTACTTATGAAGGTCAGGAAATGGTAAAGCTGATTATATTTGGGGGGAATGTAATGAGATGCAGGCTTCTGGGCAGCACAGCTTAAACTCATTTCCAGATCTGTGCCGCACGTGATGAGAATATCTCTGGAAAAAAGAGAGAGAGAGAGAGAGAGAGAGAGAGAGAGGAAAATAAATTCCAAGTGATTTTTTGGGGGGGGAAACTCCCTCATGACCCGACTGTAGCCAGGTATCTGCTTTCTACGTTAATCCCAGGCTGGCGGGGGGGAGGCCGTGGTTTGGATGCTGTGGTAACCTGACCTCTCTCTAGAGCCACCTGTGTGTAAGTCAAGCAGGGGGCTGTGTGCTCGGGGGGGCAACATCAGACACTGACACACGGGCCGGCGATCCCCGGGGGTTCGTGTTTAAAGCCACATGGCCCCCCATGTGTGGGTGAGTGGGGGGGTTTCCCGTGACAGCTCCACAGCAGCAGCTTTGTCTCCGCCCTGGTTGACCGCCGGGGTAAGCTGGCATCTTGGTAGGGATGTGGTGCTGCTTGTATGTAAACTACAGTGTGTTCAAGTCACCGGAAACTGAAGGGGCTCATTATGGACCTGGCTGCAAAATCCAGCGCGAGTTAACATGCGGCACAGCTGAGGAGGAAAAAGGAGAGACCATTAGAGAAAAAAACATTAAAGAAATCAATCTGCATACATCTTTCTATCCATTGATCTATCTATCTATTAGCTGGGTCTCTGCAGTGCCGGACCAAATAGCGACCAGACATGCAAATGACACGGTCAGCGTCACACCAGGCCCCGGCATCTGTGTAGTATTGTGTATCACCTGCATCGTACTCTATAAAGTTCAATGGGTACTCTGTCTGGTTTTTGCACACTGACAAATCCTACCTGTGATCATGCCTGGCAGGGGGGCGAGACAGCTGGCAGACGGTCTATGAATTTCTGTGCAGACCGACTGCAGCAATAGACGATGCCACAGGGATATACGGCAGATTTTTTTACAGCTCTGCTTCCAGCTGTAGGTGCCTGACCTGTTTAATCATCCTTTGCAGCTTCCAGTCCCCTCAGCAGTGTGGGAATGGCGTCTGGGTGTGGGGGGGCTGCCCTGAGACAAACCCTGACAGCAGGTCCCTCTCAGGGATGTGCTGCCTGCGCTGCGCTCCCCGATCCCTGGCTGTCTGGTCTCGGCCTGACTAATCCACACAGACAGCTATTTGCAGACTCATCTGATTTTCTTTTGGCTTGTGGGTTTCAGTTTTACATTGTTAAGTTATTTTTATCTCACCAATTAGACATCTGGAGCCCTTCGATATATGTATTGAATCCACTGTGTGTGTGTGTGTGTGTGTGTGTGTGTGTGTGTGTGAGTGTATGCATGAGTGTAGGCATGTGTGTGTGTGTGTTTGGGTGTGTGTGTGTGTGTTTGCGTGTGTGTGAGTGCGTGTGTTTGCGTGTGTGTGTGTGTGTGAGTGTGTGTGTGTGTGTGTGTGTGTGTGTGTGTGAGTGTATGCATGTGTGTGTGTGCGTGCGTGTGTTTGCGTGTGTTTGGGTGTGTGTGTGTGCGTGTGTGTGTGTGTGTGAGTGTGTGTTTGTGTGTGTGTGTGTGTTTGTGTGTGTGTGAGTGCGTGTGTTTGCGTGTGTTGTAATGGGTATTTGGATCTGGACTGTTTTTGTTTTTGTCTTGCGTGCACACAGAGCCGCTGCTGCTTTGCATTTCTACCATGCCAAAATTAAAATGGCAGCTCTTATTATGTGTGAGGTTAAAACAATCTGAAGACTCCTCTGGGGGAACTATGTCCTCGAGCCCCCAGTGACTGGCTGTGCTCATCTCACCCTCCGAGAGCTGCATGGGAATTATCATATCACATTCCTCTGTGGCCACGGCCATAGAGTATTGTAGACACACTGATATACACTGTGTAGCCAGATCTGCAGCTAAATGGTGTCTATAGCACTCATCTTCAGAAGGAATAGCCCCGCTGTCCCTCTGGAAAACCTGGCCTCTTCAAGGACAGCTCTGTCCCGTGTGAGTCTCTCACTCTCGAGTCTCTGCAGCGAGAGAGGCATAGGGATGTCGCACAGGAAAGCTCTAATTGACGCGAGTTGGGGGCCAATCCCAGTGCCACGGTAATCGTTCTGAACAGGGAAAAGACTCACAGATGTGCCCTGCAATACCCAAGTGCTGCTAAGGAAATACATGAACTCCTAGAGCCAGAGCTGGCCTTCTGTCATTCTCCCAAAACATTAAAAGTGAATAGTGGGAGGTCCCCTCGCCGGGCTCAACTACAGCTCTTGATGTTGATGTCGATATTGTGGGTACTTGCCCCCAAAATAAGGATACGAATGACTAAAAAGATAGATAGAGACAAAACCTTAACAGCAACAGCAAGAATGACAATAACTGCCAAAACAGGGCAGCACGTCTTTCCAGCAGAGAGATTCAAACCAGACCGATTGGCACAAAGCTTATCCTGGCCGTGGCTTTCATTGGGTTGTACAGCTTTGTGCTCAAAATCGCAGCGTCCGTATCTCGAGATCAGTGAGAGAGTGGGACTCCCGCACCAGGTCTGCCACTCGACGGCTCCCCCTGACCGCCTGAGAGATGGGGGTCCCACCCACCCACCACTCTCCCCAGTAACACTGTCCAGATGCGCTGCAGCTTTCCTTCCTTCGTTTTTCTTCCTGCAGCTCCGTCAGTCACACTGACATTCCCCAGGCCTGCCCTCAGCTCTCTGCCTCATTAATAAAGCTGCTCACACAATCCATCACAGAGACCCAGGACTCAGCAGCCCCGATTCGGAGCAACTTGTTGAAATGGTTGTCTGCTGGACGTGGGCTCCCCCTCCCTACCTCCTCAGATTTGGGCCGGCAGTGCAGTCTGTGACGCAGGAGGGAGAGGCGGCACCGGGACACGGGCTCTGGCAGCCGGACACACACCTTGAGTTCAGGTGAGCCGCCCCACAGCTGGCACGATGCAGGGAGAACACCAGAGAGGGTTTGTGATGTGCTGGTGATATGCTGGCCCCCCGAGAGAGGGACCACAGTCCACCCTGCTGCCAGATAGCCCCCTAGTCTCTGTCCTTGTGTTCATCAGCCGAATCTGCACATTGTGAACGCAGTCTCTGGAGACGTACCCCATACTGAGCAGGTACTATTGTACATACTGATGATCTGCTCTGCGTGTGTGTGTGCGTGTGTGATGTGGGTCGCTGAAGGTTGAATAGAACCCAAGAGCACAGTTAAGTCTGGCAGTCTGGATCCCTGACTGAATCACTGTCTGATTTACTGTAGGAAATACAAGCTAATCTATCGTGCTTTCCTTGCACTTCAGTCAGCCAAATGGTGTAAACAGGCTTCCTATGTGCAGAGTTGCAATTCAGAACAAGCTGCACTATACACACACACACACGCACACGCATGTACATATACATTACAAAGCACCAGAGGACAGAGCCGAGGCAGGATCGTCACTGGTATCTTGGGGTTCACGCTGCGTCTCCACTCCCCACTTAGAGACTGTCCACATCAACACGAAACTCCTTCAGCTCAGTCCATCCAGAGTCTGTTTTGGGGAGAGGTTTACCGAAGGTTTCCACAGTGAACGCGCACAGTTCAACTGGATTCTCTCCAGAGCCAGGGATCAGTGTCGTAGTGAAAGAAAAACAAAGGTGGACTCTGAGCAGTAGGTGTGGGTTCCTGGAAACGGCTCATCTGTAGCGGAGAGCAGGAGGTGGGGACACTCTGAGAGGAAGATATGGGTAGGGGGTCTGATCTCTGACGTGGAGAGGAGCTGTCCAGCCCAGTGTGGCGTCACTCCCCTCCAGGCAGGGTGTGGGCGTGGGTCTCGGGGTGGTTTCCTTCCTGAGTCCTGCCCCGGGGTGAGCGGTCGCCTTGGGCTCAAGGCAGCAGGGCTGAGGGAGGCGTCCTGTGAAAGCCCTGTGCGTACAGGACGGGGGCACTCCCAGAGAGCCCTGTCAGCAGCACATTAATCTACTGCACGGCCCAGAGCGGAGAGCTGAGCCCTGAGGGAACGAAGCCTCTCCTCGCCTCACAGCCCCTCCTGCAAACCAATGCATCTTCATCGAGAGCCGGGCGGCCATGCCAGCAGCCCTCACAAGTCTGCCCCACGTGGGTGTGCAGGGTCAGCCCATTCACCACCCCCCAACCATGACAAGTCAGGCAATAGATCTCCCTGCAACAGCACCAACCCCGTGGACGCGCTGGGGCGCAACTCTCTATGACTCCATTCAGCAGGCATGTGACTGGAGCTGCCCCCGTCTGGGCTTGGATTTGATTAGCTTATTCAATTTGCAAAGTTAGTATTTTCACTGTGAGTTGTTTCTTGAAACTTTGCGTATGACATCAGTTTCTGTAAGCCCACTCTCCATCCACACGGCCTGCATGCTGTCACTGCACGGGGGAAACAAGCAGCCTGTTTTGTAAAGTGCCGTTTGTGTTGAAGGGGAATGCCAGGCATTTCCTGCTGGCCTGGAAGGAACAGCATCTGGGTTAATGGGCACATTGCATGTCTTCTTATAATGCATCCCCAAATGAAAAAAAGATGTGAAGTTAATATACAACATGATGGTATCAAAGGCACATGGAACAACACGCTCATCTGCTGAGGGCTGAGAGGCAGCTCTGTCTATTTTAGGAAGTGACTTAGTCCTGGCTTTGCTCTCCTCTGGTCACATGTGGCCCAACAGCACACAGATCCTCCAGGAAACCTGCGTCCAGCCTGTGAAGATCTAAAGCCACCGTCCTTCCCTGGGAATCCATCATAAACCCAGCCACATCATCCAACAAGTCCATCACCCAGTCCGCACACCAGCTGGAAACCACAAAAAGAAAACGACCAAATGGGTGCCCAGTGTCCTGACCGTGACGCCCCATATCCCTTCCCCTCTCTGAGTGCGTGTGACAGGAACTGTACTGGGTGTTGAAGGGCAAGGACTGGCTTTCCAGGGAAATTATATGCAGCATCTAGGCATTGAGCGAGCTCCAAAAGAGAAACAAGAAGGAGGTAAACAATCACTTGTGAAGGAGAGGGGGATGAGTGGCGCTGGAGGAGAGACCCTGAGGAGGAGGAACATAGTTTACAGATGAGAGGAGCCCATTCACCCCATCGTGCTCGTTTGGTATCCATTAAGAACTAAGTGATCAAGGATCCTATCCAGTCTGTTTTTGAATGTTCCCAAATTGTCTTTTCAGCCACATCACTGGGGAGTTTGTTCAGACTGTGACGCCTCTCTGTGTGAAGAAGTGTCTCCTGTTTTCCGTCTTGAATGCCTTGAAGCCCAATTTCCATGTGTGTCCCCGGGTGCGTGTGTCCCTGCTGATCTGGAAAAGCTCCTCTGGTCTGATGTGGTCGATGCCTTTCATGATTTTGAAGACATGGATCAAGTCCCCACGTAGTCTCCTCTGTTCCAGGGTGAAAAGGTTCAGTTCCTCAGTCTCTCAGTAGGACTTTCCCTTCAGTCCTGGAATAAGTCTGGTTGCTCTCCTCTGAACTGCCTCTAGAGCAGCGATATCTTTCTTGAAGTGTGGAGCCCAGAAGGGAAGGGACAGTGAGAGTGAGATGTTGCTTCACACACTGCCATCATGCATTGGTTTACAAGATTTTATTGTCAGAAGCCATTTTCTATCACTTATGAATTAAAACAAGATGGGGAGCTCGTCTGTAATTAATTGGCGAGTCCGTTCAAGTGAAAGACACAAATACACTCTGATTCATCTGCAGTGGCAGGCGAATGTTCACTCCCCACCCTGTCGTAGCTCAGCTCCATCATCTGGAATCGGTTCTCCAGGCCCAATTAGTGCTCAAGAGACCATGAAACGATAACCTTTAATTAGTAAGTTAGTTTAATTATCAATATTTATTACCCTGGATGAAGTCGCTGTATGACATTGCTAGAAATGAAGGGTGTGAATTGTGTCATCTGCCACAGTATGTGCACACTAAGACACACACACACACACACACACACACACACACACACATACACACACAGACACACACACACACACACAGACACACACACACTCACACAGACACACACACACTCACACACTCACACACTCACACTCACACACTCACACACACACATACACACATACACACACGCACACACACGCAGACACACACAGACACACACAGACACACACACAGGATTCAAAGGCACCTCCCCTATAGGTTATTTGCATAATCCCCCTCCAGTTAGCTTTCATGAACAGTTGCTCCTGTCAGCAGGCTCTGGGTTCGCAGGTCAGAGGGCATCGTTTAGGAAGTGGGCGTGGTTAGACATCACCCTGAGGTCTGAACCGCCATGACCTTCTTCTCCAACAGGAGCATGTGTCATGTGCAGGGCTACTGTGCTGCTCCGAGTGAGCGGTGATTGCTTTTCTACACAAGTCTTGACAACGCCAGGGGTGTAAGCGATTGTTCTCAGTCTCATGACACCCTGCCTCCCTACCTGCCCTGTCACCTCCTCCGCTTCACAGACCCTTATCTCTGCCCCAGACCGGGCTCCTCTGTGTCCTGCTGTTATGCTAAGCAGCTGCTCTGAGCGCAGGCAGAGTCTGGGATGCCCATCAGGGCTGTGGACAGGAAGGCGTGCCAGGGTCGGGGGCAGCGACTGTACTAGAAGCGAAGTGGAAGTATAGCTGTGGAGAGGGCTGGGCAGGCGGGTGAGTCTCCCTGGGGTGGAGTCGTCTTCCGTACCAGGGTGAGAAGGTAGGCCAGGGCGGCGTCCGAAACGTGGTGCTGTGCTGGCAAGCCACCGCTCAGCCACACCGCCCCTGCCTCCGAGCCCAGCTGCCCCTCTGCCGGGGGCCTCATCGCTCCGCTTCTGAACTGCCAGGAGCGCACACGCAAAGACACGCACACACAGACACACACACAGACACCCACAGACTCACACGTGCAGAGTGACACACTGCCCCCACACTGACCCCCGCTCTGACCTGAGGCTTGCTCTGAGAAACAGGAGGCTGTGAGTAAGTCACGCGAGTCTGCGGCCTCTCCGTCTCTCCGCTCAGTTGTTTCAGTAGTCTGTGGTGAGGAGCACTCACAGCTGCTGACCCGGCCAGTCCTGTTAAAAATACTTTTAGTTATTTTTTTAATTTAAATGCCTATAAAAGCTCTTCTGCACTGGTCTCAGACATCCATCGTTTATGCACTACTATTTGCTACAGCAGATATCAGCATCTTTTACTGCCTTCCAGGGTCATTGTGCAAGACTACTAAAGTAACCATTAAAGAGATAACAATAATAACAATAAAACCCCTGACACATGCATTTTAAAACCCAGTAACTTCTCTGAATTCTGTCTCTCTTCCAGATGAGTTTCCTGTCTGCACACACAGCACGGGCTGTGGCAGGACGAGTCTCCGTCCCTCAGGGAGATGCAAGCTGTGTGTTTGGAGATGTTCCTCTGTATTGCAGGGGTGAATCCCATTACTGGTAACAAGTGGGGATTTTCATTTAAAAAGTAAATTAAAACAACGGGCCTCAGGAGTCTGCGGTTACAGGAGCGAATTACTCACTGAGCTGCTCTCTCAGCTGCTGACTGAGCAGCTGTCCAGATGTGGCTGCTCCTCTGATGCAGACCCTCATAACTGTGCCCCCCCCACCTCTCCTGCCAGCACACCTGGGGGTGAGGTCGGCTTCTAGTGCTGACACTGCGAGTGTCGAAATGGCAGGCATGTGGAAATAAAACAAACCACAGATTGGACAGAGATAAGGGAGCCAGGATCGTTGCACGTCCCGAAGAGGGTCAGTGACCGAGGATCAATTGCATGGATGTCCGAGAGGCACGACACAGTGGGCTTTCATGTCCTGTGAACAGACCCGACTCCCCCTATGGCTTCTGTCAGCTCCGAGACAAGCAGGACAGTTGTCAAAGATAACTAGCTGCCAAGATAAGAACAGATACTGCGGAACAGAAAGGAAAGTCAATACAAAGAATGATCGTTTCATCTTCTTCTTGGGGACTGAAGCACAATGCAGCTCGGTCTGGTCAATATTCAGGTCTGTCAGTCTTCAGTGACAGGGGGAGGCCGGGGGATTGATTGTGTCTACTGATCTGCCCTTCCCAGGGAATGCCCAGCTTCCTGTCTTCCAGTGGGGTCTGGAGTCACTTCCTGGCGGGGGCTCCTGACGCGTGGCCACTCTGTGCCGAGGCTTCGGTCTCTCGCCGGGCCTGAGGCCGGAGTCAGCAGTCGCACGGACAATCCCCGGGAATGGACATAAACGTCAAGGCTGTGTGTGTGTGTGTGTATGATTGGATTGCGTCACAATTGTAGAAAGCTGACAGACAATGGAATATGGGGAGCAACTCCTGGATGAAGAATCAAGCAATGTGTGTAGAATCCATTTTATGCTGCACTAGGATGGACCTCATTGAGTTTACATGAACAGACTAAAGCCTCCCTACATCTTTAATTTTATACTGCGGACCTCGGAAACCTGGCTCTCAGATCCAAACTGACATTTCTCTGGGAGGCTCCTGCCAAACACTGGCCTCAGCCTGTGGCCCAGACACCGACAGCCTCGAGCCACAGGTCATTTCTTACATCCTGTAAGAAGCATATTCTGTTTCTCACAGGTTATTTTTTCCCTTAATTTCCTACTAAAACACCAGTTTCCTTTATTCCTGGAGCCCTTTTTAATGTTTTCAGTTTACAGGAAGATCTGCTGACTCTTATTCTCTGGGTTTTATTATTGTTCTTTTGATCTGAACCAGATGAACCAGTGCAGAGTCATGGGACACGGCAGCCAGCTGGAGAGGAGGACACTTGTTCAAGAGCTAGAGAGAGGTCTCCTTGCTTGGTTTATTCCTGACCTCTGACGTGTATTTGCTCAGGCAGGTTGATATGAGAGAAACTATTCTGGGGTCCTGCTGAGCACAGAAACACAGAAATCCCGAACGGCTGAAGGAAGAAGGGGGCTGGGAGACGCGGGGGGGACGAGGAAATGGAAAACAGATGGGTGGCCGTGACAGACCTGGCCCGTGCTAAATTTATGCTTAAGGTGCGAAGGGTTTAGTGGGAAACTACACACCTTAAAAACAATGCCAGGAGCACTAAACTGCCCCAGGAGGCAGAGAGTGCTGTACATCAACAGCCAGCCCCCATCCCTCTCCCCACCACTCAGTTTGCTGCAGTCAGCAGCCCTGGTCCCGGGAGCGGTGCTGCTGACCTGGAAGACAAGCAGCCGCTGGACTCTGTCTACACCTCACTTGGCAGCAGGCAGCGTTGGATCCGACTGCACTTACTGTGTTGGCCGTGCTTTGCCTTTCATTCGCCGTGCATCACTATCAGATGCGTTTGCCTCGGATGACGAAAGCACCGGTCTGTGCCGAGGAGCGGGCAGCGTGTCGGCGTCCTGGCCCTGCACCGTGTGCGCTGTGGAGTGTTGCACATTGTCTCCGACTGGTGCCAAATGGAAAGTGCCCACTCCCCCTGGGTAAAAGCTCCCAGATGTTAAAAGAGTTAGTGTGTGTCACAACTGTGCGCGCCCAAGCCCGGCCCCCAGCCCCCTGGAGGGGGTGAAGAGTGTGTGCGTCTGACTACTGAAACATGATGCTCACAGAAACAACACCACCACCACCAGAGGGAGGAAAGCAAAGCTATGGAACAACACACACATACTGAGAAGAGGAGGAAGGAGGGAAGAGGCTTCAGGCACCCCGTGCATGTTTCTGTGTGTGGTTTGCTTTGCCTTTGTTTGCCATCTTTGGTGGAAACCATGTGGCCAGACGTGACTCCCAGTTCACACCAGAGCTCAGACACTGTGGGGGAGGGGATGGCCCCCAGGTGTGCTGTCAGGAGAGGTGGGGGGGGCACAGTTATGAGGGTCTGCATTAGAGGAGCAGCCACATCTGGACAGCTGCTCAGTCAGCAGCTGAGAGAGCAGCTCAGTGAGTAATTCGCTCCTGTAACCTGGAGCTGTGCTGGTTCTCGGAGTGCCGGGGTTCCGGCGCGAGGGTCCGGCGCAGCAGCAGGAAGAGAGTTCCACGAGAGGACTTCCTCACATCCGGCAGATGGATTCCAGCACAGGCCGAAGCCAACGGACAGGCAGCGGGTACATCCCTGCAAACCATCTAACCAGATGTTGGCCGCTGGATACTGTCACACTGGTTAAAATTCACGAGTGCAGATTTTTCCTTCACCTCTCCACCACAAGCCAGCTCTGGGGAGTACAGGCTAACACCGTCCACAGCTGTGCGTCCCCCCCTCCCGCCCCGCTGGCCGGCTCTGTGTGGAGACCGGGGCCAGGGCTGAGAACGGCGAACACAGACATGTTGAACATGCTCTTGGCAGGTTGAGAGTTTCCACTTCAGAGCAGACTTCCTTGTTTTCTTTTCGTTTTTTCTTTCCTTCAGTCAATGGGGGTGGGGGGAGGGGACTTGTGTTATGATAGAACCACAAAGAAAAAAGAAAAAAGCGTTAATTAGGATCTTAAGTGACCATGAAACTTCACAGTTTGAGATTAAGGTCTTTGATGTTGCTTTCGTAAAAGGAAAAGAAAAGGCCTTCTATGGCAACACAGAGCCTCGAGGCAAACTGAGTCCAAATACATTGTAGACAATCGGAGACATGGAGTCCAGGCATCTCGGCGCCCCCCCCAGGTCAGTGTTACTCTCACTGGCGAACTTTCTGCGGAGTCAGGGGGCGTAAAACAGCCTGGTAACACAGGGAGCTCGGGATTCCCCCTCCTCTGGCCCAGGCCTGGCTGAAGTTGATCTGGGTGCCCCCATTGAGTGTTTCTCTGTCCTGGACTGAACCTCACAGAGTGCAGCTCTGCAGAGACACAGTGGTGCTCTGTGACGGAGATGAAGACGGAGAGAGACCGGGCCTGTCGGGCAGCATGAGAGGATCACATGTCCGGGCAGCAGCAGAACCTGAGCAGTGCAGGAAGACAGGCAGTATGAGCCCCTTGACCTGCTTCCTCTAGTGCCGGCTCCTCGCGGTGCAGTGGCATCACTTCTCTGGGCTCTCGGTGGTGTCCAACACTCCCTACGGTCGGAGACTTCTCTGACCCATGCTTAGATCTGAAACCTCCCGAGTGTCTCAGACTTGAGTGCTGTCTCCAGCTCCCATCTCTCATTAACATTAACTCCTGTGGGGTTTGTTTGTTTGTTTATCTCAGCGTAGTCTGCATAACCCAAAATGTGCCTTTGAAGTGCCAGAGGGCCCCGATCATGATGGGTAATGGCACTGGATCGGTTCCGGCCCGCTCTACAAGGAGAGGGCCTGTTTGTTTTTGTTGGCAATCAGTCGGGAGAGGGGGTTAATTGTTAATTGTTCGTTGTGTGTTTCTGGATCAAAGTCCCCACCCATTCCCACACGCACAACCGGGCGGCTTCCATTCGCTCACTGCCTCTGTGCGTGTCTGTCAGAGGGTCTGCAGGGATTGTGTAGGAAGATGTTTATTTTAATCCCTTTCCTGGAAGAGAATGCGCTCTTACTACTGTCCCCCCGCTCCATCAGTCTGTGTGGAGGATGGGGGTGGGCTGAGGTCTCTCGCTCTCTCTCTCTCTCTGTGTCTCAGTCTCTCTCACTCCCACCTGGGGTTTCACACCATGACAAATCAGACATTGTTTCTTTGCTGACATCAGAGGAAACCCGAATGGCCGTGGCAAAGTAGAAGGGGATGCAAGCAGGAAGCGGGCGGTAAAAGCCCAAGCAGTTTGCACACACTCGCCAAATGCTTACAACATCGGCAGCAGCAGCAGCTCCCAGTTCACCGATTGAGTGGAAGCAGGTGTCTCTGTGTGTGTGTGTGTGCGTGTGTGCGTGTGTGCATGTGTGTGTGTGCATGTGCGCGTGTGTGTGTGTGTGTGTGTGCGTGTCGTCTGGAGGGCTCTGTGAAGTGGGTGATTGAAACGCCTCAGATGAGGTTCACATTCAGCATCCAAACACTTCTCCAGGCTTGTTATTGTGCTTTTCATGCCAGTCGATGCATTGGCTTTCCTGTACCAAAACAGCTCCTCATAAACCGGACAAATGATTAACATGTTTTGGGGAAAAAAAGGGTTTACCAACCACTCTCTGGCATGCGTGTCTGCATAGAAGGAAAACACAAATCAATAACAGCTCTAAATTCAAGAAATGGCAGCTTCCTGCAGCGTTCTCTCAAATTACAAACCGAGAACGGGGCCAATGAATTCAGCCTCTGGCAGCGCAGTGTGACAGGTGAAGAAAGACCCGTGGAAATTGAAGTGAACGGCTCATTGAAAGCGGGTGAATTCTGGAAATCCGCAAGTGTTAGAAGAGAAAAACAAATACGTTCTGCCTTTCCTCATTAACACATCTATCTCTCTCTCGATTTCTGTCACTCCCTTCTTCTCTCCCTCACAGTCCCTCCATGTTTCGGTTCCTTCCTCCCTCTTGTACTCTTGCAGTCTGCATGTCTGTTTATTTGTATCCACTCCCCCTGACAGCAGGCAACAGGTGGGAGCACAGGAACCCCTGTGGACACGGTCCGCAGTCACGGCTCGTAAAGCGGATGAGAACAATGGCCGTGGTGCCCCGACTCGCGTGAGAGCAGTGCCGCTGGGCTGGGCAGGAGCCCTGGGAAAGAGCCAGGCCCCTAGGGACAGGGCCAACACCGACACTGCCAGCCAGCTGAGAGCCACGCTGTCTGTCCCAATCTCTGACTCTCTCCATCTCTCTCAAAATACAAATTAGCATGACTTATTTGTCTTTGGTGTCGCAACAGTACTTATAGTACAGAACATAATGATACATGTCAAAACATGGATTTTGAAAATATAAACAAGTAAATGATAATTACTCTCCACCCCCCCCCTCTCTCTCTCACGTAGTGGATTCTGGGCTCTCAGTGTCTGGGAACCCACTTGCGTCTCCAGAGGACTGACGGTCTGCAGTTGCTCTGTGACTCAGTGGGACTGTAAGTGGGCAGGACCAGTGCTGCGTGACGACGGACAACCGAGACAGATTCTCTTTTATGACCTCCCTTGATGCTCCTTCTATGCTGCACTGATGCGAACCTGAAGACAATAAAGGAGGATGGGATGGAAAAAAACAGGATGCCGGTCATACAAACTACGATTCTCAGGGTTTGTTTCTCACTGGAGAGGACAGTGGAGATTCGTCTTGCTGAAAAAGCTGCATCCGTAACCCATCTGTCCCGTACAGGAGCAGCTTGACTATCCGAGATCTCTCTCTCTGTCCTATTATGGAACTGTGAAGGCACCAGAATACATGCATATATATTTGTATAAGCTGCATTCGATTAGCCAGACGCCCACCGTGTTCTCCAAGACAGTTCCTTCAGTTTAAATTCCTGATTCCATGAAGCTGGTCACTAAGGTGGGGCTGAGCACATCACTCTTAATCTGACAAGAGGGGGTGGATTGAATTGATTGCTTGATTGTAGTGCATCTTAATCCAGAACTTTGAGATGGATTTTAACAGCCTGAGAAGTTAACAAAGCATTTCAAACCATCCACTGTTTTGCAAACTGTATTTGACCCAAATGTTTTTTCTTTAACACCTCACAGCTCCCTCTGTCTGGCCTGCCAGACTCTCTCAGTCAGTGAGGAGTCATGCTTGTAAAACTCACACGCTCATATTGAAACCCTAGAAGAAAATTGGGCTTGAATGCCCTGCTCTTCTCCAAGAGCTGAGCTGTGCATCTGTGATTACGGCAGAGAGACACGGCCTGCTCTGTACATGCAACCAAACATGGTGCTGCTCTGTGGAGGGAAATAAAAGGTGCTATAAATCATTAAAGGATGGGAGGAAAATGAAGACAGGAAAGGAAAAAAACAGAAACAAATGTATCTTGACCAAAAAAGGAGCAAAAACCAGGATCTAAAATGATCTAAGGAGAGGGGTAATAAACACGAGTCCAGGAGAGGGGAGCCGTCCACAGTGGGGTCATAGGACTGGCATCACAGAGCCAGAGGAGGGTTGGCGGCCAGGATCCCTCGTTCAGCTCAGGGCTTTTAAAATTCCTGAGCTGCTCATGTTAATTTAATAGCACTTCCACTCTGTAACAGTACCATAGCGCTTCTCAGGGCCGTTGACTCCGCTCTTGCTCACGGCACCCACAGATTGAGTTTCCCTCACTGCGTGTGACGCACACATGGGTTTCAAAACACAGAACACCTCCTAGATAGGAACGGAGCTCCTCAAAAGGGTGAACTACCAGTGGATTCCCAGTCAGGGACCTTGAATGCACCTGGGGCCAGAGTGTGGGGCAGATTTTTACTAATAATGGGATGTCTGCACTGAACATGAATACTTGGCAGAATACTACGTCTGGAGGAGGGTTGGAAGAACATAAGAACATAAGACAGTGTCCAATGGAGAGGAGGCCATTCGCCCCATCGTGCTCATTTGGTGTCCATTAATAACTAAGTGACCAAGGATCCTATCCAGTCCTCTAATGTTCCCAAATTGTCTCTTCAGACACATCGCTGGGGAGTTTGTTCAGATTGTGACGCCTCTCTGTGTGAAGAAGTGTCTCCTGTTTTGTCTTGAATGCCTTGAAGCCCAATTTCCATTTGTGTCCCGGGTGCGAGTGTCCCTGCTGATCTGGAAAAGCTCCTCTGGTTTGATGTGGTCGATGCCCTTCATGATTTAGAAGACTTGGATCAAGTCCCCAAGTAGTCTCCTCTGTTCCAGGGTGAGAAGGTTCAATTCCCTGTGTGCCCAAGCATTTTCACCAGCACCTTCTACTCTTGGGTCTTCCAGCTCACCAGGAGCGGAGGGACTGCCAGGCGTGTACCGTTCCACCCTCACTGTGCAGGCTGGCATACCAGGATCCTGCAGTGAGCAGCCAGAGAGGGGGACGATCAGTATTGGATTAGGATTGTGCAAGACTAGTGCCCCATGGTGTTCCACAGGAAACGCCACTGAACACTGAGATCTGAAGGATTTTCACAGAGCACTAGTGTGCCAGGAAACAGACGCGCTGTACAGCGAGTGAAAGACGCAGGTGCGGCCTCACCCACATGTGCTCCGAAACATACCTGGCACAGATCTTCAGACTCCCGCCCCGACTCCAAAATAAAAGCAGGAACATAATTGCGTAATATTACGGCAGGTTCTGTTTTCAATTAACTTGTTTGTTCATAACTTAAAAACCGAGTAGAAATAGTAGAGAGGTGATATCATCTCAAGTTAGGTGCAATGCAGGACAAGAAAATATAGGGGCAGACAAGTTACCCAACTGTTCAAAACAAATACATCATGAAACCTAAAGCAACACACAATGCTTCAATGAAATGTGTAATGTGCTAATCCCAGCTCTCGTTGGCAACTTTTTCCTCCTTGCATTTCTTGGAATGTGTGATACATGCCCTGTATGGAAACACCTATTCATCCCAGCGCTGCTCCACAGGCCAGACCTACCTCCCCACCCACTGATATATATTTCACTATATTTCTGTGTAGAAGTAAATAAACCGCTGTCCTCAATCTATCCACATTGCACGTTAATTTTATAATCGCCTTTAAAACTTATGAATGGAAAACAGTCATGGCACTGCCAGTATAGTGGGATCATGTTTTATACATTGGAATTTATTCTCATTAATGTCTGACACTAACCGTATAAAACTCTCGACTGTAGCACACGCTGTCAGCTTGAGTCCTTGGAAAAGTATAAAAACAAGTCTGTAATGTTTTCTTGAACAGCACGAGAAAAGCTCTGCTGTGTCATAACAAATCAACATGTCATTATTTATGTGAAAAGTGAAGGTACAGGTTTCATCTATTTGAAGTCCAAGGAATAACAGGAAGACTACAAAATATTAGAAACAGTCTGGTTCTGATTTCCAGCAACCCAGACTAGTATTAGGTTCCAGTCTGAGTCTCCAGTGCTTTTTGTTATTTATGTATTTATTTACTTAGCTCCATTCATGCCAAATGCAACTCAGAGAGCTTTTTTATGTCATTAAACATAAAAATAAAATACAAATACAGGTCAAAATAATCCCCAAAAATATCGCATTAGTCACAAACATATAAATCACTCAAACAAAAATAAGCAGAGGGATAAAACCACCACAGCACATTGAAAATCTATAAAAATGTGTTTCCAGTCTTTTAAAAGGATGAAGTGATGGTGCCACTCTGATCAGATATGGCAGAGAGTTGCTCAGTCTCAGTCTCTCCTTTTCCATTGCTTTTTTATTTATTTTGGGGTGCAGAGAAGTCTTCTGCCAGCCGACCTCAGTGGACGTGCAGTTGATCAGATGAAAGCATTTGTTACATAACTAGGGGCCTTTCCATTTCCATTAGTGGATTGTACGTTAATAAAAGCATTTTAAATCAATCTGAAAACATACTGGAAGCCAGTGTAGTGAAGCCAGCAATGTAGAGATACGGGACCACAATTGCGGCCCGGAAATCCACACAGGACGACCGGCCCACAATGGAGTCAAGCGGCCCACCAAACTAAAAATGGTATTTGCCAGAATTGCCCAATGGCCAGTCCGCCTTCATTTCGTGTCCATCTGTCAAGAAAGATAATTTCCACAAGTAGACGCCTTTAAATAATTTCCACATCTGACAAGCGCTACAGTGGCGAACAGGAGAATACATTTCACACACACTACTTTTTAAATGAATAGGAAAAGCAGCTAGAAACACAACAGAAAACAACAATTCTGAGCTGGAAGTGAGGTACCGAGCCACGAACAGAGCTTTTCTCGACGGCCCTGGAATGATCCCTGCGTGCGCCGAGCCAGGCTTTCATTACAGTAAGATGGAAACTCCCGAAACCACAGGCAGAGCTGCGCAGCTCCGCAGCCCCGACGCTGCCGTCACCGTTTCCCAGCAGCTCAAAGGAAACCACAAGCCAGTCAAACACAATAACTAAGACAATCAGAACGGAACCTCTAAACATATTTAGAGTAAAAACAATAGCAAAAAATCCCTGCTGCTGACATTTTCAGACACAAAACAGAGGAGTTCATGGGAAGTGCCTCATGTGCGCTGGACTGAAAGGAAAGTGTTGACCCCGATTCTCGTGATGCCACATGAGACGTCTTCAAGCCTCAAATTAATAACAACCGTGATCCCGGACAGTATCGGTGCAGTGGCCCTTGGTGGACTGCGTTACAGCTCTGTATGATGGTGTAGCAGGCTGGGGCCGGCCTGGTGCTGTTTGGCCCCTGAGACTACTAACAGATGACCGATCCAAACAGCAAACCCTTATTTTTTTGGGGAAATCTATATTTTAGAATGTGTAAAGGTCACTAGTGAAGCAGAACCGATCATCACGTTACTGGTTTTCTTCATTGATACAATCCTCTGCCACCATGAATGCTACAGTGGCTCTCAGAAGTATTCACCCCCTTGGACTTGTCCACATGTCATTGTGTTACAACATGAAACCAGAATGGATTTAATCAGGAGTTTTTGCCACTGATCAACACAGAAATGTCCATAATCTCAAAGTGAAAAATAGAATCTGCAAATTGTTCTAAATTAATTACAAATACAAAGCAGAAAACACCTGAATGCACAATTAATCAACCCCTTTAGTCAATATTTGGTAGAGGCACCTTTGGCAGCAATTACAGCCATGAGTCTGTGGATAAGTCTTTACCAGCTTTGCACATCTGGACACAGCATTTTCTGCCCATTATGCTTTGCAAAATTGCTCAACCTCCATCAGGTTGGATGGGAACCTTTGGTGAACAGCAATGTTCAACTCTTCCCACATATTCTCAGTTGGATTGAGGTCCGGGCTTTGACTGGGCCACTCCAGGACATTGACCATCTTGTTTTTTGTGGCTTTGGCTGTATGTTTGGGGTCATTGTCCTGATGGTCTCGTGCAGACTTCAGCAGGTTTTCTTCCAGGATTTCTCTGTACTTTGCTGCATCCATTTTGCCCTCTATCTTTACAAAATTTCGAGACCCTGATGCAGAGTAGCATCCCCACAGCATGATGCTGCCACCACCATGCTTCACGGTAGGGATGGTGTTCTCCGGATGATGTGCGGTGTGAGGCTTGCACCAAACGTACCGCTTAGCGTTGAGGCCATAAAGCTCTATTTCGGTCTCATCAGACTAACACTTCTTCCTCCACTTGATCTCAGAGTCTCCCACATGCCTTCTGGCAAACTCTAGCCCAGATTTGATCCGAGTTTTTTTCAGCAATGGCTTTGGTTTTGTCACTTTCCCATAAAGGCCACTTTTGTGAAGAACCCGGGCTATTGTTGCAGTAGCACAGTGTCTCCCAGCTCAGCCGTGGAAGGCTGTGACTCCTTTAGAGCTGCAATAGGCCTCTTGGTGGTCTCCCAGACTAGTGCCCTTCTCAGCTGGATAGGACAGCCTGATCTATGTATATTCACAGTTGTTTCATATTCTCTCTATAATGGACTTTACTGTGTTCCAGGGGATATTCAATGCCTTGGAGATGCTCTTATACCTACCCCTGATTGGTGCTTTTTTGCATTGAATGGTCTTGATGTAGTTTTTGTTAGGAATTCTACTAACCAACTGTGGGACCTCCCAGACACAAGTGCATTTACCCTGAAATCATGTGACACACCTTAATTGCACAGAGCTGGACTAACTAACTAACATTCAACTAATTATTTGACTTCTAAAGACAATTGGTTTCACCACAGCTCAATCAGGTGTGTCATAGCAAAGGGGGTGATTATTTATGCAATCAAATATTTTTTTGGTATTTGTAATTAATTTAGAAATATGTGCAGATCATATTTTTCACTTTGACATTATGGACATTTCCTGTGTTGATCAGTGGCAAAAACTCCTGATTAAATCCATTCTGACGTCATGTTGTAACACATTGAAATGTGGAAAGTCCAAGGTGGGTGAATACTTTTGTGAGCCACTGTATATTTGTAATGATGTCTTGGAAAGTAGGGAGCAATATGATGTCATGTGATATTGTTTTTCCATTGTTACCATTTACACGCGTACGCAAATGCCATGGACTTGGTGCTCAGCTGCTGGGGTTGTGGGAAAAACAGAGGAGTTGGCACGAGAACACTGTTTTGTCTTCACCGTCATCGGATCCGGATACGTTGAGTCACCAGCGATTCACAGGGCTCTAGCTCTGCTGTCTGCCAAGTGAAACACGAGGCCAGTGCCAGTGCCAGTGCAGCACCCCCCTCCGCAGCTGTGCCAGCCAAGTCTTGGGATGCGCTGCCACACAATGGTCAGGTAAAGCTGTGCTCGAATTAGACACACAAACACTTTCCCTGTTTATCTCTTAAGTACAATTAAGACTGGGGTCAAGCAAGGAACTGTCTGAACGCCCCTGAGCTCTCTGCTTGTCTTCTCGTCTCGCCTCAGCCCGGCTCAGAGAGAAACTTGAGCGCGGATTAGTGTTTCAGTGCTGCAGAGACACGGCTGCTTTGACACACGCAACGAGATCATATTACCATGCTCCTGTTTGTGTTTTCTCTCTCCGCAACATTACTCCTGTAAGTGATGCTTGGGTAAAGGGTCATTGGTGGAAAACCATAACGATACAATAATCAAGTGACTCTCAGGCCGCCCCGCTGCACGCCCAGAGCTGGGCTCAGCGCTGTGGGTCTCGCTAGCATTTCACATGGAGAGATTTGATCAAAGCCTACAGAGCTGGTTAATTTTCCATTGAGGGTAATGTAACGCACCAGTGTTAGATTGGAAACGGCATTGCTGTGACCACAGACGCCACCCTCAGCCCCCCAAACACACACACATGTATGCACAGACAGATACACACAACCCTGGAGAAGACTGGCAAAGTTCAAGTCAACCCACATAAGCAAAACAAAAAACAAAAGCAAGCTGTCTGAGCGGTGCGTTTTTACAGTGTTTACGGGTGTGTGGAGACATCATTGCAAAAGAGCCGTTGTTGGCTTATCTGCGTCGGAGAGGGAAGCATGGCCAATTTCAAGTGCAGCTTGTGCTCCATTAGCACTGAGAGTTGCTCTGTTCCTGGCCTGCAGGCTTTGCACAACACAGGCAGCTTGTGGCTCCAGACCAGACCTCCTGCTCCTGCACAATAAGTCAGACCTGTGTGTGTGCGTGTGTGTGTGTGTGTGTGAGGGGGTGGGAGACTTCCATTAAACATCTCATCTCAGATGTTCCGCATTCTACAACCATGACAGCTACTACTTTGAATAGTGACAGACCAAGAAACAACCTTGGCTCAGTCCTCATGTTCATATTTATTACAGCCAGTAACATCGATCGAAGTTAAAATGATCGGATTGTGTAAAAGTCGACTATCTGGACACTGTCTCTTTAACTTTACCTTCACAGTAATTGGGCTTCAAGGCATTCAAGACGGAAAACAGGAGACACTTCTTCACACAGAGAGGCGTCACAATCTGAACAAACTCCCCAGCGATGTGGCTGAAGAGACAATTTGGGAACATTCAAAAACAGACTGGATAGGATCCTTGATCACTCAGTTATTAATGGACACCAAACGAGCATGATGGGGCGAATGGCCTCCTCTCCATTGGACACTGTCTTATGCTCTTATGTTCTAACAGTGTCTCTCTCGGCATCGTGTGATCCAGGGAATGCGTTTCCCTCCCAGCTGACAGCACAGCACAGTGACATGTTTTCATGATGGCTTCCTGGCCTTACCGGAGGACACTGGCAGCACTGCAGGGGCTGAGGGGCCATGCTAACAGGTGAGGGGAAGATCTGAGGACTGTTAATTAACAGGAATACTGCGGAGGATTACACACATGATCAAACAGCAATGAAGACGAGCAGCAGCAGACTTGCAATGAAAGGGCGATTGTCCCGACCCTCCAGTCTGTCACCGGCGCTGCAGTGAGCAGAGAGGGAGGGAGCGGGAGGCAGGGGGCGAGGTACCTTGAGAAAACAGGAAGCTTTTCAGGAATCAAGTAGCGCAGGGAGAAATAACAGGATGGAATTCAGCAGTTCGGCCAGGAAATTTACACGAGGCATTTGGACTGATAGAGAAAGGAATGCTGGGTGTGTGCCAGGTCCATATAAAGGAAACAGGTCCCACTAAACCCTGAGGGTGCTGAAAGGGCTTAGGCACATATGTTGGCACAGCTGGCACTGGGTAAACTGGGTTGCTTTTGAAACAGAATAAGCAGATTGGGTTTGTTCAGAATCAACACTTTGTTCAGACCTACACTGCTTCCCGTGCTGCTGTTATCTAGCGTGTTTTAATATCCTAGGGCTTCAGCATAGAGTGACTGACAGAATCCACACAGCGCTCAGTTGGTACGTAGACGACCACACGATCTGAGCTCAGGCCTCTGAACAAGCCCCGGCCAGAGCCAGGGTCTCCGATTGCACACGTTGACTATGTGTGGGTTTGCAGGAAGTCAGTGTCAGAAATGTGTTGTGGGGCCTGTGCAGACATTAATGCCTGCTCTTCACCATATCAGAACACAATGACAGATCCTGACCATGTGATGTCAAGAATGCACATCCATTTTTCAAGTTGTAATGTACAGAAACCTCTCAAAAAAAGTTAATGATTGATTGAAAGTGTCCCACCATTGTAGAACCACATTGTGCTGTACCAGATTTCATCCCCGCAACACAGAAAGCCTGCTGAAGAAGTCTGGACCTCATACTACCATTATCCCTGCCTAGTCCTTTTCCATTTTATTTGCAAGTAGAAAAACAAGACTCAGAGCCCTTGAATGCACTGGATTATGCCCACTCATACACTGGAAGAGGAAGAGCAAGTAAACAGATGATGCTGTGGTCAGTCCTCCAGCTGCCCTGAATGGCTCACTATTGTAAGAGGAAACTTAACTCAACAAGCTTGTTTATACCTTCCCACACACACAAGCCCAGTAGATAAACTAATCACTGAGAAAGTGAAACAGGAAAGGAAAAAAGACAAGCATCCTTTAAGTAGAGCCGGGGGGGGGGGGGGGGGTCCCATGCCCTTTAAGAAATACAACATACATCAGCTCAGGAATACAGACAGAGAAGTGAGAAGTATAAGTCTGCATGCCCCTTTAAACACTAGCCTCTTCAACATGTGGATAATTGGTTGATTTGCTGGCCTATAAGAAGAAAGCTTTCCCATGAATTCTCATGCCATTCAGTCAGCCCAACCCAACCCAACCCAACCCAATCCAACACAACACACAGGGAGCTTCATTACAACTTAGACAGGAGCTAATCACCCTGCCACCCAGACCCAAGAGAAACTGGGGCAGATATCTCTAAACCTGGTCTTAGAGTCCAGATCCATCTGGATAATTAGGTGTCCTCAGGGGTCAGGGGTTAGAGATCGTGGAGACTAATAGCCAACAGTATGTTCAGTCATGTCATTGAGAGCTGGGTGACCTTGGAGAGCAGGAGACCCTGAACCCTGAAGGTAACAGCTGGAGACCCCTGCAATTCCCGGCCCTGTCTGTCTCCTTGAACACTGTGTGTGTTTGCAGTGGAGAAGAGGGACGACTGTTGCAGTACACTGGACTCACTGTCTTTCTACAGAGAGAGTTCATGGAAGTGTTCAGCCTCAGCGCTGAGACTGATTGTCCAAAAACCTCCACCCATAGGGGTCTGCTGTGTTGTCTACACACATTACCACCTGATTGACTGAAATATGATGGACTTTTTAAAGAATATCCAGAATGCACTTTCCCTCAGTCAGAAAAATTATAATATAGAAGACAAACAGACTCACGCTGGAAATCTCAGAAGGAAATTTACCAACAACTGTAAAAATAGTTAAAGATGCAAATACTCGTTCAATTGGATGCCCAACAGGAAGCAGACCCTTATTATTTAATGGGCCCTGTAAATAATTACAGTAATTAAAGTCTTTATGGCTGTGCGATTAAGTTAGTTGGTCTTTCAATTTTCCACACAAAGCACGGTAGTGTGAGACACAGAGCCGGTAACAGTCTTACATTCCTGACCCAGCCACGGCTCCCCACAAACATTTACTGAATATTTAGCCTTGTTACGCAACGTGCACGGACTCAGGGCAGAGAATGTACCCCAGTCACCATTTCCACATTCAGAGCCATTAAGAAATTGCCAAACGAAACATATCCTGATACTAATTACCAGCATCCTTTAATTAAGCAACAGGGGGCGAAGAAACAGGAAATCCTACCAATATCAAAACTGACTGAAAAAAAATCCAACATTCCAGAATATTCTGAGTCACATGTTTTAAAGAAACTTTTCAAAACAACAACAACAACAAATAACTTCAGTAATTTAGCCAAATGGCAGAAGTTAAATCCCTGTAAACAGTTCATCAGAATTGTGATGAATTTTGGAAAGAAACTGTTCTTGTATAAGCACACTGATCATTGTACAATACGTTAGCAATTTATTAGCAATTCAGCTAATTATAATTAGAGGTTTCGGTTTTCTTAATTTCTTTTTGATCATGTGGTGATTTCTCACTTTCTTAATGACACTTGGAAAAGCTGCTACTGACTGGACTAAGCTACTTATATTTCCTTTCATATTGTGAGTGAGCGGCTCATCGCATTTCGTTGCCTCATCCTCTCTGATCTGAACTGGCGTTCCCATCTCGCCCTTTGCACGACTGGGAGTGTGTCAGTGTCCTCGATGTGTGTGGTTCTCCTCCGCAGTTTAAACACAAGGTTCTTGCCACTGGGATGCAGATGCATCTGTATATGAAAACCAGTTGAGATTTAAGACGTAAGTCTAACAGCTCCATGAGACTGTCCACGTGCAGACCTTATGATGTGATGGTGTTTGGCCTGCGCTGGGACAGGGATGGATGCCAGGGTTTCCATTCTCCTCTGCTATATGTCCTCTGCCTGTCATTCCTTGTGGGTCGCGGTGGATGGGAACCCCTTCTCTCTGCCTGTATGAGATGCCAGGCCTGCGTCTGTGTCCAGGCTGGGGACAGCACTGCCAGCCCAGAGCTGCCCGTGTCTGAATAAAGCAACGACGCACTTATGGCACTGAACACGGTTTAGACAGGGAAGTCCTTATGCTGCCTCTTTTGTCTGCTCCCGTACTGAGAGGAGACAGGGGCTCTGCTTTTGCCTGTCTGAACACCTCTGTGCAAACCTTGGGGTGGTAGAGAGAGGGAGAGATGCCCCTCAGTCTGAGGACTAGACTGAGGACTAGCACACATTCCCCCCGGTCCATACAGCGCTCACACACTGGGGTCTGCTGGGCGGGGCAGCACTCAGACTACCAGGACGAGTGCACTGTGCTTGCATTGCTCAGGACAGGAGGCCCTCTGCGTCTCAGGGAGGCAGCAGATTGAAATTCTTGTGATGGGGTGAACAAGAGCAGAAATTACACAGCACTCAGCCAGGCTGCCCCCTGCTGCCCCAGACGTGGAAGTGCACCTGCTCTGGCCGGACCTACAGGACGGCTGTAGGAATCAAGAAAATGTTCAGATTTATTGTTCTTAGTCCTTCTTCAGAGCTTCAGATCTTATTAGGAGCTTCTTAATGACTTAATTCTGTTAAGTAATGACTGTGCTGAACCGGCGAAATCTCCCCCCCCCAGTGTGATTTTCAGTGTTGTGGTGCAGGGGCCCGGGGGCTCTCGGAGCGAGGCTCTGTCTGTGCCACCCGAGGGGAGGAGGTAAAGGTAAAGTACCGCACTCTGCGATGTCATGTCAGGCTGCTGTGTCCTTGCCGCGGGCCATGCCCCCCCAGTGTGCAGCGGCAGCCAATGGGAAGGTTTGTTGATCTTTCTTATTATGGCACTTGTGGCTTCCCGGAGCAGGTGACCTGGGAGGCGAGGATGTGTGCCATGCAGACCTGCTACCCAAACACCACCTCGCTGTTTTTGCAGCTGTAAGCGCTCTGGGCTTGACTTAGCCTGGAGACGTTTTCTTTCTTTCTCATTTGAAAGAAAACTTTACTGCTTTGGAATTTTCTCAACTATTTACACCCCATCCAACTCCCCCACCCTGGCCTTCACACTCGGGGGCGGGGGGCGGTAGGATGACAGACAGTGTTTCCATCAATTGCCTATTATTGTTGTTATGGCAAGGAGTTTTGCGAAAGGTTGTGAATTCCTCCCTGCGTCCACACATTCCTCAGCCTCGGTATGTAGGTTATTCCACTGAAACCTTGCCCTGGGTTTTAAGATGACTACACAGTCAGTTCTGCACAGATGTTCCCAATTACTGCTTTCCAATACCAAAACACACACGACAAGGGTATTTAAAAAACATTACACAGAGAGTATGGAAAACAAATCCATGCACTCAATCTTGCTCTGATGAACTCGACACCAGATCTGGCGTGACTGGGCAGGCCCCCCAGACAATGTCTTTGTGTGTTGGATCTCACAGCGAGGCCAGGCACGACACCTGGGCCAGCACAGACACCTCCCTCCACGAGCGCACATCACCTTCCGTCTGATCCGGCCCGGTCCGATCTCCGCCAGCACAGCCTGTGACTGTCCTCCCGCTTTCTACGGTCTGATTCGCAGGAGGGACAAGTGTGATCTTAGCTCTCTGTTCATGGGGATGGTGTGGACTCTGAGCCCAGTGATACACCGCCCATGTCCTCTTGGCGTAGCGGGCTGATCGCTCTACTGGTTGGAGCTGCTGCAGAGTGGAGCGGAGGAGGCGCGTCTGTGCGGCGCTACTGTAAAACTCCAGCCGAACCCGAATGGAAGGGTCTCATCCCGGCCAAAGCAAACTGACTCCGCGGCTCCTGCACTTGGGCAGAAATGTCCTCCTCGTTCGGCTGTTTGCACTCCTCGGGATCCTGGCATCTTTCATCACGGTATGAGAGCAGTCATGTGACCGGAATATGACAGCGAGGCTCTGGAATTATGTCTGTTTTCTCTGTGAAACAATGAGCGGTGCTGGTATGGAGAGAGAGAGAGAGAGACGGAGAGAGAGAGGAGGACAATATATTATGTTGATGCTCATTAAAATGGCCTGGCTGTGAGATGTGATCTCATTAGTGCAGACAGACAGAACAACAGATTTAGTTTTCCTTTCTACATTTGTGCTCTTTCTCATTCCCTGCCTGATGGACAGACTGTGGGGCAGCGTGAGGTTTGTACAGGTCTGTGTGCGTCAGGGACTGGGATAAGAAGCAGAGTGCTCTGTAGTCCTTCACTGGGATTATCAGTGCCTTTTTTTATGAGTAGTAAGGGGAGCAGATCTGGGTATGCTCCACAGTCTCATGCTGGGAGAAAGCCCCAGAGTCCCCACCTCCAGGTGGGACGTCCCATCTGGGCATGCAGAGAGGCACTTTGAACCCCTGTCTTCCTCCATCTGGGCTCCGGGCTCCCCTTCCACTCCAGTGAACTCGGCGCAGGAGATGCCATTCTGCGTTTCCCCGAATGACATACAGAAAATTTGCTTTTAATTAAAAGGATCAAAACAACACTTTTGCCAGGCAGGCTGGCAGCTCCGGTCCCAGCGCACAGTCACTGCACACAATGCACACTTAGAGATCCCCGTGACAGCAGTGCTTGAGTTTTCTTCCAGACAAATTGCTGCAAAAGTTCTGCACTCCCCGGGTTCAGCGGACCCCACTGTCTCGGGGAAGAGCGCACGTCAGGTCTCTAAGCACCACGTTCAGTCTCTCTGTGAACACCGAGCGGAGGGCAGAACGGAGCAGCAGTCACCTGACCGCCCACGCACACCCTGCCAGAGCAAGTCACTGTCCCCTGCCTGAATTGAAACAGTCGAGGGCAGGGAGGCTGCGTCCAAATGCAGCTTACCGACGGCCTTGTGCGAATCCACCTCTGGATCGAAGCGCTTCTGCCAGGCTGGGGCGTGTTGTGTCCCACTGAGCCCCCGGCCCGCGGAGCTGTGTGGATCTGACACACTGGCAGAAGAGCGCAGGGTAATGAGACTAACGCAGTGGCCTGTGTCTTCAGCTCCGTGCCTCACACAGTAATTAACCTCAGGGGAATTTCAGAGAAACCGATTACAGATTTGCAGACACGCTAATGAAATAAAAACTACAGTTACCACGAGCTTAGGAAGGTAGCAGCCCCTGAAAGTTAGACATCTAGGGACCTGCCTTGTGGTCGAGACCAAATATCAACCTGTCCAAACCTGTCCAACACCTGTCCAAAGCCTACAGCACATTGGACCTCCAACTGTCCACACCACACAGCGCCAAACACACAACAAGCCCACTACACACTAGAGCGCTGCACTACTCTTCACTATGCTGCACGATGCAACACCAAAAGACAGACCCTCCACACAGAAAGCCCGGGGAGGACAGGAGTGTGCCGGGACTGGGGGCCAGCCTGGCGTTGGTACCGCTGTGAGCCGGGGCAGAGCTGCCTGTGTCTGTGTGGAGGCCTCTGCAGCCCGCATTGTCTCCGTGCCAAACTCCACTGCCTGCAGAGGAGGAAAAGCAGGGTCAAGTCAGGGTAAAAAATGCAGAATGAAAATATTTTGTTACCTCCTTGTTTTCGCACATGTCCTGATGCGCTGGGCGGCCGAGAGACTGGGGATCCGCTGGCAGCGGCTTCAGAGGGCCTGCAGCAGGAGTGGGAGCTGGGGTCTGTTATTCTGGGCAGGGCGGTAACGCAATTCCTCTGACAAGAAAAAGAGGTAGGAACTCCTATGTTGAAAGGCAGCGTGGAAAGAGCGGCTCGCGGTGCCGAGAGTGGAGGAGAGGCTCTTCCCGTCGGGGCAAGCTGCATCAGTGCCAATGGGGAGGCCAGTCCAAGTGCCCACCCAACCCGCCACGCCTCGCTCTGTAACGCTTTCTGCTCCTGCAACTTCTGGTGCTGCTTATGTTGCTCTAACTGGCACTGCCGCTAGGGGCAATCGATAGGATTTTATATATTTAATTAGTCTGTAATCCATATGTTTGTTTTATAAGTTTGCAAATATGTGGTGAGTCTAATGTTCAACCTATTAAAAATATATATTGATTACAGACAAATTCAATATTAGAAATATGTTTCATCCTGGAACAGAGGAGACTACGTGGGGACTTGATCCAAGTCTTCAAAATCATGAAGGGCATCGACCACATCAAACCAGAGCAGCTTTTCCAGATCAGCAGGGACACACGCACCCGGGGACACAAATGGAAATTGGGCTTCAAGTCATTCAAGACGGAAAACAGGAGACACTTCTTCACACAGAGAGGCGTCACAATCTGAACAAACTCCCCAGCGATGTGGCTGAAGAGACGATGTGGGAACATTCAAAAACAGACTGGATAGGATCCTTGATCACTTAGTTATTAATGGACACCAAACGAGGACGATGGGGCGAATGGCCTCCTCTCGACTGAACACTGTCTTATGTTCTTATGTCACATACATAACATAGGCAATGTTGGTATGTTAAAAACATAAGGATCACACATTTCTAACATATAATAAAAATGAGTATCAGTTCCTTGTGGCTGTTTTCATCTGTCTCACCTGTTGCTGCTGTAGTTGCTGCTATAGGAGAATGACTAAAGGATGAAATATGTAAACAAGAGGCAGAAGAAACACACTCGACTCGAGCTTGTGTTTTGGAGACAGTTCTAAACCTTAGAAATCAACCAAAACACGACAAAAAAGAAATGAAAAGAGACAGAGATGTTTTCCTTAGTTTGTAGTTTGTTGTCTGCAGCATTTCCCACTTCTGAAGAACCACAGAGTAAACAGATTGCTTTAAGAGGAGAGACGGGGGGTGGGGGGTGCAGAGAGGGGCTAGAGGTGCCCCGGCTCAGCACAGTCACCTCCTCAGTCACCTCCTCCACCCCCCCGACCGTGACCACCAGCCCACAGAGGGACGCCAGCGAGACGGGGGTCATGTGAGAGCCGCGCTGTGATGTGGGACCGTCTGGGTCAGTTGGCAGGAACGCAGTAAACAGAGAGAGAGAGACGATGGGGAGTCATCATGTGAGCCGTGGAGTGAGAAGAGGAGGACGTTCAGGGAGGCTTAGAAACAGGGCCTGCTCACGTCCACACACAGGACTTCTCACAGGAACCAAGCCTCTCTGTCCTGGGCACCTCCACTGCGTCTCCTGGGCAGTGTTGTACCACACTGTGTTGGACGCACAACGATCACTAACAGTGTCTGCACACACAGCAATACTGACTGAATGGCACACATCTGTCCAGTGTGTTCATCGCAGTCTGTGGCTTGGTCCCCACACACATCCCACTCACAGTCAGAGTTGGCTTTTTCTTTCATTGTTTTTGTTCTCATTCTCAGAAAGTCTCATTTCTGCTAGGGTCCCCCATGGGGCAGGAGACACATCCCCAAAGCCCAACGCCGTGCCTGAATCATGGTCTACAGCCTGTACAAATTAATTAATTAATCATTTAATTAATTCATTACAATTTCCTGAAACTATTTGTAGTTTCAGACACCCATCTCCAAGGAGCTCAATTATGAAATACCAACCCCCATAGATCTGCTGGCAAACCTGGCAAAGCGAAAGGCGTGAAGCCGCAGGGCTTTGACTGCAGAGCACTTTTCCTCAGGAGAGCTCAGCAGGAGCAGCGCCACAGAATTCACAGACGCAGCCCTCAGTAGGTAACTAACGTGACAAGGGAAGAGAGAGGGAAAAGCAGACAGCCTGAAATATTCCTGTTTGCGTTCGGATGATCGACTGGCCCTCTGACTGTCAGCAGACCCCTTCAGTGCTGCCTCTGGCTCTCTGGGAAGATATACCATTGATTTTCTTCCTGCTTGCTGTATGTTGTACCCACTAGGTGCTGCGCTCTCACATGCATTTCATAGAGCTTGCAAAGGCAGAGGTCGGTGCCCAGACTGCCCTCCGCTGACACCGAGAGGAAGCTCTGTCGTCCTTGCCGCTCTCCTCCCGTCACCCAGCTGAGCGCTCCAGTCCCAGCCTGAGGCAAACAGGAAGGTGGGCCAAAGACGCAATACGCAGATGCAGAGGCCCCTCTAGACACATGTAGCTTGAACACGGTACAAACAGACAGCGAGACACGCGGAGACATCTCACACATGGGACAGAGCGGCGGGTCTGCGTGTCCTGGAAGCGCTCGTGCACCGGCGGCTGCAGACTAAACAGACAGCGGGGCAGCCGGGAGGTCCTGTTTACAGAGGGATACCTCACACGGAGAGTCCCTGTCCCCGGGGCTCATGCACATGGGACACAGGGCCAGGCAGCACGCTATTTCTGGGGGGCATATGTCTGCCTGGGGACAGGGGATGTTGGACACAGAACACATCTGGAGGTCGTCAGCCCCAGAGCCCGGACTCTCGGCCTGCCCGAATCTGGTACTGTGGACCGTGCTGCAGCTCTAGTTCAGCCCTGCTCCTCAGCCCTCTGCTGGGGATAACGCTCACTGCCTTGCGAAGGGCTTCGGAGCACAGCTAGTTGCCTTTCATTTCGGGAGCACAGAGGCCTCGTGCTGGACATGCCACGACTCCCTTCTGCGTGGTGTGCACACCGCTACTTCTGGAAAACAGATTAAACCAAGGGAAACATCAACACCGACCGTGAAGCAGGGTTTCGCTCTGCTGCCTTGGTGTCCTCTTCAAGCAAAGAAAGAAAACGACAGAACGGCCAGAAACACAAGCCACATTCATTCTTCCCTTGATCCCAGACAGCCCGGCTCCTCCGCCACTCGGTGGAACGGGGAAGAGGGCTGCTGCTGTGGGTTGGAGGGCGTCTCACATTGTCCCAGCATGGAAGAGCTCTGACTGGACACAGGAACACTGGCAAGCCCAGATATAGTCCATAAACCTGTCTGTGAAGATGAACAGTGTAAGCCTCACCTCACGCCAGCAGGCTGTTCCTGCCTTCCCCATACCGATGGGCATGAAGCTGCCACCACCACCTCAGTGTTACCTGCATGATGTGCTGTGTTGGGTTTGCACCAGACATTAAGCTTGGCCAAATAGTTCAATTTTTGTTTCATTGGACCACAGAATCGTTTGATGTATCTTTTTAGAGTCTCCCACATGTCTTTTTTTTGTAAATTCCAAGCAGGATTGTAGGTGGGCTTTCTTCAGAAATGTCTTCCTTCTTTTATACTCTTCCATACAGACCATATTTGTGGAGAACCTGAGCTATTGTTGACACATGGACAGTTTCTCCCGTCTCAGTCATGCAGTGCTGTAGGTCTTTCAGAGTTGGCATTGGCCTCTTGGTGGCTTCTCTGTCTTACTCCTCAGTTTGGAAGGATGGCCTGCTCTCAGCAGCTGCAGATCACCTGTGTGAAGATCACTGGGATGCCATAGAGGGTTTTGCTCTTGTCACACCGAGGACATCCATGCATGTGTTTCTGATAAGTACAGGCGACTGTGATCCTGCGTTTGTCTGATCCTGGTTAGCCACAGAGTTTGTGTCTTTTCACTTTTGTAAACAGCGACTGCAGTTTATGTAAAAGTTGCTGGTGATGCCAGTCATGCACACTCAGTATTTTGGAGCGAAAGCGATCTCTACCGTGATCTCACTCCAAATTCCTACTCCACTTCCCTGAAAAGACTGTAATTGTGATAATCCCTTAACAATCTGATAATATATCAGCCTGTTGCCTTTCTTCCAAACAGCTGACTTTTGTTTTTGCTTGTAACTGGCTCTCTCCCCCAGTCGGCGCTGGAGTGAGTTCCCTCTGAGCAGGGAGAGACGCTCAGGCCGGCCAGCACTCGTTCCTGAGAAACAGACCAAAAGAAGCCGTCCAAACAACCGAAGAGAAATCGTGTTTCAGGTTAAATTCCATATCATTGTTAAACCAGAATCTGTCCTCCCACCCTGATGAAGAATGTGCTCCTAAAGATATACTGTATCCATTTTTATTTCCTCTATTATTATTATTATTATTGATATTTAGTAGCAGTAGTAGTAGTACTTGTATCGATAGTAGTTATGTATGTAGTAGTTTGTGGTAGGGTACATGCTTCAAGATAGCTTATTGCAATTGTTCTATATCAAGAACAAACCACAGATCACGACACAGCAAACATGACTAATGGAGAGACTCTGTAACTTCTGACGGCTGAGAAGTGCTTGAGGCTCGACAGGCTACTTTGCAGCTTTCCTTGGGTTCTGCAACAATAATTAAAAAAGACACACTTCCTTCTCCTAGCACCAGGAGGAGTGAAAGAAAAATGAAAGAGAAGAAGAAATTACAGTAAAAAGCACACACGGGCAGAGAGCAGAGGAGCGACATTAACAGGGGGATCTTTGACCCTGCGAATTCCTTCCCTGTGACTCCCGACTCCAGGGCAGTTCTGTCAGAGTGGCCCATAACACAGGCATTCACGGCAGTGCGCACACACTCCCACTCACACAGACCCCCGCCCTCGCCCTCGCCAGCCAGGCCATTAGTCATGTTGGATCCGTGTCCACGAACAGGGCACGTGACGTCCGTTACATTGTAGCTCGGCGCCGCGACTCCTCGGGCCCCTCCGGGACACAGAGATGCCTCTTGACGTGCACATGACATCATGCATGGGGCTTTGTTTTCCTTTCGCACAACAGAATAAATCTGGGCCGCGCCACCTCCGTCGTGCCCTGCGTTAATCCTCACAGCAGCCTCGTGGCAGCTTTCATGAGGTCAGCCTCGCTTTTATCAGGCTTTACGGCAGAATATTACCCAGGCCTGCCGCCCAGGATGGATGAGGTCATCTGGGTTTATTTGCTGGCAGCGGGGGCAGGCAGTGCTGGCCGAGCTCAACGGGGCAGCGCTGCTCATAATAACTCATGACTCCTCGCAGGTGCTGGGAAGTTTCAGAGCGCTTTGCCCGGTTCAGCTCCGTGTCACCGGCTTCAGGGTCTGCACCACATCCTCCGACCGCGCTGAGAATCACTCTCCAGCGGTCTGGACTGCATCACAGCGAGGGGAAGCGTTCCCTTTGTAATCACGGCCCGATGCCCCGTGAGGGACAGCGCGCTTGTTATTAGTGGAAGCCTGCCACCTGTTACTGTAATTTACAAATTTGCAATGCCTTTCTCACCAGCGCCGGTGCCAAGAACAACGACACTGGCTGTGCTCAGGGCCCGGTGTGGAAGAAGAGAGAGAGAGAGGGGTGATGACGACCACTCTGTACAGGAAGTCAATTTCCATAAAACATAATAGAGAGGTTATTATTTTATTTGTGCAATCAGAATTCACTTACACAAGGCTGCTTCCTCGCCGCCAAGTAGGTGGCCTGGCCCGAACAGAGCGCAGCCCGTCCAAGAGCGAGAACAACATCGAGAGCTTTTAATTGAATGATATAAAAATGCAGGCATGCAAACAGGACTGGGAAGTTCCTGCCCCAGAGTGGGCTGACCCAGTAACCCACCACCTCTTCAGGAAGGCTCAGACTATTCTCTGAGAGGAGGCTTTTCCCAGACAAAGGACTTGAGAATATGACTTTTACTTTTGTTTCCTTATTAACAGGCTGAGGTAGGCAGGCTTCAGGCATCGGGTCTGCTTGTCTGCAAGGTTAGGTGCATATGTAAGCAACCCAAACACCCTGGCTGTTCAGATCACTCTTGTGCAATTGTCTAATCAGCAACTTTGCGTCTTCATTTCCTTGGAGCACGTCGTTCCTCTGGGCTGGGCTGGGGGGCCGTATGTGTGGGACGTGAAGCGCGGTTCTGAAGTGACAGATGCCCGGGCAGCATCGCAGCTACAGAGGTCCGAGTTGTTGTAATTAACAGAAGCTCCCCCCCAGCGCGTGTGTCAGGTAGCGGGGCTCCTCTCTGCGGGGGCCGGGCGAGCGGGGCGCTGACTCAGCCGGTGGGGGGCGGCTGTGTGGGCGACCCCGCTGTCATCGCACCGAGCGTCCCCCGTCTGCAGACAGTTACTCAGCCACCTTGGGGTCTGCTCTCACTGCGGAGCTCATTAAACCCTCAAACCACGACTGCCAGATAAGCACATTTTCTAACCTTAACAACACCTCTTTGTTTTTGTTTTGTTTTTTCATGCTTTTTGGAATTTCATTAGAATGCGTTCGGCAGCCCCCCTCCCACGACCCTCTGTCTGTTTTCGGCCCGAGCGTCTCTTACAGGGAAAAGCACACTTCGCTGCTCAGCACAAGTGGGTGTGTGTGGGGGGCTGCACTGAAGCTCTGAGCATCGTCCCTGGCCCTGTGTTGACACAGCCAGCTGCGTCCCTCCCTGGAGTTCCAGCGACAAACACTGCTGTCCCACCCAGACACACACACACACAAGAGACAGAGCTTTAAGACCCATTCTGACTAAAGGTGCAAATGCTGTGCTGCTCTGGATGCATGCATGTGTGTGTGTGTTTGTATATAAGCATCTCTGTGCATGTGTCTGTGTTTGAACCTCCCATTCCGGTTGTTAGCTGACAGATTTTGCCTTCGTGGCAAGAAAGGAATTCATGTATCTGTGGCAGAGTCGTTCTGTACAATACACACACACACACAAACAAATATATCAAAGAACACAAGCTTAAATACATAAATACACACATCTTCTGAATGCTGTAATTGTGTGTTTTCTCTGGAAGCTGGAACTAGACCGGCGTAGCGAGAGCTGAAAAGCAGAGCAGGTCTGTGGAGCGCTGCCATTTCCTGTGAAATTAAGGCCAGTTCAAAAGAAAATTGGCATTTGTTTCTCATTATAAGCCGAGTTTTGACATGTCAGTGTGGAAATATTTCTATTTCTGATCTCCAGCTCTTTGGCAGCCGCTTTCAAGGGTCAAGGTGCTGAGCGCTCTCTCCGCACTCCCCACTCAGTTCGTAAAACGGGACCCGCGCTTGGCCGACTCCTACCTGACCGTGCAGTTTTCACCATGGCTGAGAGAAGGAGCTGGTCGCCCTTGGCCGATTCACTGCATTCACACGTTTAAAGGCGCATTTGAAAAACAAAACCCCTTTGAAAAGAAGCCAGATGTGTTTTGTTTTTCAAATGCTGTAATGAATTGCTAGCTTGTTTTTAATTGACATTTTATTTTTCCCATGTGTGTATTTAAAATGCTTGTGTGGATTATTTTGATGAGCAGGTATTGTGGTTTGGTCGTGGTATCAGAGATGTCAGCAGGGAGCGGAAAACTACAGACCTGTTCTCTGTGGTGACTTTACTGATAGTCAGATGTTTCTTTCTTGTCCTCGCAAGTTTAGCTGCTATCAAGCACAGGTTTGTAGTTTACCGGTGAGACAGAGTTTCGATTGAATCCATCCCATGGTCATATTGTATATTGTAGACGCACAGATTGTGCACTGTCCTTGGCTGTCCTTGAACCCCTGCATACCCAAAAACACACCGGACTCCCCCCCGGGCCTGACAAAGGTGGTGACAACCGCGCCTACGCTCCTCATAAACCAGTCCAGGAAGAGGTTTATTACCTTAGCCTCTCAGTTTGCCTATTTGTGCCCCTTGTGAAGTGCTCTGTGTGAGTGGGTGTTATTCGACCATATCTTGAGTCGGCCTGCGTTTTAATGACCCAGTGCATTCCACAGTGCGTCCAGAAGGCACTCTTAGCAACCGTCCCCACCGGATTAAGAAACCGCGTCTCTTTTTTTAAAGCCTACATAACCTCCATCTCACATAGAGGCGTCTTCCCTATCCCCCTGACTGCACGATGTGTTTAAGACTTGTTGTACAAATTGTCTACATCAAACTGTGACTGCAGTATTCTGGTAAACTTTCTTTAAACAAATGGTTCCCAGGCTAAACACCTAATATCCTCTCTGTGGCCAACAAACGCTTTGTCTCGATTCTGCAAGTCAGTTGTCTTGCCCTCTGCGTCTGCTCGTTAGCAGCTGTGAAAGCACCTTCGGAATAATGTTTTGTCACGTGTGCATTGTCTGTCAGATTTAAACGTGTCTCTGCATTTCTTTCTCTCAGTATCTTGCAAAATCTGGGAAAGAAACTGTAAGTGACCTAGAGGCAGAGTTTAATTCAGCACAAGTACAGCCAACATGCACAGAAACAAAGAAAGATAAATAAATCATAATGTGCTCTTGGTAAACTTATAATAAACACAATAACCCACAGTCCCTAGTCCAGACTAACGGCAGCTCCAGTACAGCTGTCGTCCGCATGAATCTAAACTCCAGCTTAAGTCTGGTCATTTTCACCATCCGGAGAGGATCACTGTGAATCAGGAACAACACCAAGATAAATAAAAACATCCCAACCAGAAGTGTCTACAGTATGTGGGAAACATCACTCCCTCACCTGCATTTGAAGTGCAGAAAGCTCCCCAAGACTGCACCGGTCGCCTGTGCGCTGTACGGTCAAGCATGGAGGAAGAGGAGTGGATGTGCTGTGCAAATCACTGTCTGCACGGGGCTCCTCTCAGCTCTCTGACCTCTGATTGAGCTGTACGGACATCTGGCACCCGGTCAAAATGAACAAATAAATAAAACAAAATAAATTAAAATTAAAATCTCCCTCGCATCAGCACGAAGACATGCACATAACTCAGAGGCAAAGCATTCATTTCCATTCCCCCTAATGAGCCACACGCACATGTACGCAAATGTATGTACATATTTGTGTTTTGAAAATGTGCATAATTGACCTGGCAATTCGTATCCTTACCTCACCACGCCAGAGATGTGTCAGTCAGGGCCCGACACAAGACAGACCACAGCGGCTTGCCGCCAGATGACTTGAGAAATTATTTCTGGGGGAACACAGTCTTACAGATGACCCTGGGACCCTTGCCATGAGCAGTTCAGCCTCCCTGCAGGGTTTATTAGACCGCTACAACAGAGCGATGTATACTGATGACTTGTGGTATATATGTAGATAAGAGACGTTTAATAAAAGGCCCATAAACTCAAATAACTATAACCTTACTGCATGCATGCCATTGCTTATAGCTACCAATTACTGCTTATTGCTTTGGCAGGAAATGTATTTTCTAGTGTCTGCCATTTTCTTTTTCTGCAACCACTGTAGCCCACAAGACCTTCAACACAGGTCTCATGGTCAGTTTTCCATAGTGTTCACTGCCAGGCGGTTTGAAGCACTTGGGGTGAGAGACATGCACTTGCTCAAAACGTTTCAGAACAGGATGTACAAAGAGGACAGAACGTGAATTCCTCTCTGTTGGCTGATGCACCGATTCCTGCTATTCAGGTTTTTAATGTCAGCAGAAGCCCATGCTGTACTCTTGCCAGACCCTCTACCATCCCACTCTGACAGCTCGAGTGTGAGGGAAGATTCAGACTTGGCCACAGCGGCCACAGAAGTTAACACCCCGCTTCACGTGCGAGTGCAATCACCCAGTTTGCAAAGCAGCACGTTGGGGATTTGAACAAACCTTCCAGACAGAAGAATGTGTTTGCCAGCAGACAGGAGACGCACAAGGCCTCTGAAATCAGCCCCGTGACTGAATGATAAGTCAAGTGATGAGAAATAAGGAGCAGACTAAAGAAATGTGCTCGTCAGCTCAGCACAGGAGACCTCAGGGGTACTGGAGGGAGTCTTGGTGTGTTTACACATAAATTAAAAATCTAAAGTAATTTAACAACTTGATCTTGCTAACATCAGAACTACTGCAATGTACTGCAATAAACTTTCAATACCTTGAACTACCCTGGACAATACAATGTCACATTCAACAGATATACCAAATGAACAGCAGGGGAAGGGGATGACATGAGACCATAGCCGTGACTTCCAGACTTCCACCCCCACGGCAGGCTCTGTCAGACGCAGCGTCCCCCTGGCATCCTGCCGGCGTCCCTCTCCATTTCTAATAAAGAGAGATTACTGCTCCCTGCCTCCTGTATTGAAAAGCAGGTTGTTTTAATCCTCTGCTTCCTGTGTAAGGAGGCGGTGGGGCACCACTGGCCTTTCCTCTCTCCGGAAAATATTACTCTAATCCAAGTTTGTATTCCCTCTCTGACACATATATATATATATATATATATATATATATATATATATATATATATATATATATATATATATTTCAAGTAAAGAAATGTTTTCATAATCTGTAAGTTAAATATGAATTCTTGTTGCTGTGGTTTTTCATATTATTTTATATGCTCAGTGAGATTTGATTGGAAGCAGAGACAGTCTTCTCCCTCATACACCCTTGGCACAGACCAGGGAGCTGGGAGCCAGATGATTCCTCCCCTTGAATGTCACCCCAGCCGCACAGTGGGGCTGTTCACCCCCGGGGGAGACTGTATGCCTCGGCCCAGTTCCACGGTGACTCAGGGATCAGAGAGTGCCCCGCGCTCAGACATAACCATTGGCTCTGGCTCTACATGCTGATGGTCACCTAGCCCTCTCTCTGAAACCTCTCACCAGTTCACTGGAAGTACCATAAAACCCCAGATCTGTCAGCAGTCAGTCAGATAACATCTCCTGTCTGACTTCTACTGTCCCAGCACCCTCTTAAACCTACACTAACCCCACACTAACCACACTAACCCCAAACTAACTCCACACTAACCACACTAACCACACACAACCCCTGTGCTTGTTGTGCCAGTAACACAGACTCAAGGGAAGTCGTCCCAGTGGTGTAATTCGGGCAAGAGCAGCGGCAACACTGAGAGAATCGCTTGAACAGACAGAGTGCAGCCCAGCGCTGCCGCTCTATCACTGACAGGTAAACATAAGTGAATCAATCACAATTAAGACCAGTTCTCTCCACCAGGCTGCCGCCCTACCTGAGCGCAGTTCAGAGCCGGGCACCAACTCTGAGAAACTAATAGATAGGGTACAATTATACAATGTAGCTTAACCTATCAGCACTGCCTTCCCTCACAGAGGGATCATGCTATGATGGCACTAGAGCCAATGTCTGAGGTACAAAGCTGCAGCTCGCCCTTCAGTCAGGAGGCCAGAACACATCCCTCTCACCCTGAAAGTGTGTGTGACCGGCCAACGTCCACACTGCTAACAGCAGCGACAGGAAACTGTCCTGATCCGCCAGAGTAGATGTTCCCCATATAGACAGTCCTCTCAGGTCCATATCGACAGTCCTCCCTATAGACAGTCCTCTCAGGCATAATTGGTTTCGAACAGACAACACAGAGTTTGTCAACCAAACATTCTTACAGTTACATTTAATATTTAATGTTCAGACACAGGAGTTTTCAATCAAATTTCAAATTCTTTCAGTTTCTGAAAGAAACTCACAAGAACCTGGTTTAAGGGTCTGTGAAAGAAGTGTTTCCGCACAGCGATTTTCCTCAATCTGGCTGATTGCAGTGCAGCCTGCCAGCTACTGCAAATGCTGAGTCACCACAAAGTTATTATTTGTGTTGTGCTTAGAAAGACACATAAAGAACCTTCTTCACAACGGCAATTTCTCAGACTGTGCTGCAGTGCCACTTGTGTAATTTAGTCTTTAACACAAAGCCAAGCACATGTCAGAAGCAGAATGGACCTGCCAGCTGAATTCCAGGCAATCATGCGCTTGTTTCTGGTGCCTCGGGGAATTGAAGAAGGCTGTGACAGATTCATACTGAATTCTTTAACAGACAAACCTGAAAGGGAGTTGAAAGACAAGACAAAACTGTTCTCTTAAAAGGGTCATTAAGTGGAGACAGTAGATGAGATAACATTTACCTGTACGTGCGTTCTGCTCCTGTTTACTGTACCTTGGCTCTGATTGGACTGGGTGTTTGGAATGATGTTTACTTTCTCAACACCCAGTTCAGGAAGGTCTTTGTCATTATTTCACTTTTTTGTGCTAGAACACGCCTTGTGCCACGAAGAGGAGAAACCCCCCACAGTGGCATGTGTTGTATTAGCAGTTTATTATATTTAGAACCAAAACGTGAAAGAACTCGGTCACGTCAAAGTTTCACAGTAGAGGTCACATCAGCACAGCGAACAGAAGGAAACTGACTGAACTTTAACAGGTCTGTCTTTTCTTTCATGATTTATTGCATTTATCCATGCTTTTATCATTAGTATTATTTCTTTTTATATGTGCATGAAAGTTGTCTACATATTTTTACCTTGTTCTATTCTCTTCCAGTTTGCTATTTTTTTCAGTCTTGCGGACTCTGAAGGTAGTAAGTCGCTTGCAGCTTAAGCAGACCTTTATTAAATGATTAATAACTGTGGCTGCCATGAAGCTTGCTGTTTCTGAAGGCTTGGGGAGACTGGGTGTACCGTTCACTGTTAGTGGATGGTTTGATTTGGCCAGGAGGCAGCCTCTATCTCAGGGGTGGCCTTATTCTGTCCACAAATGAGAGAGAGAGAGGAAGAGAGAGAGGGTAGGGAAGGGGTGCCTGCCAGAAATCCACACCTGGTTGTGGGACACATCTCCGCACCTCCCTGTGCAGAGGAAACCACAGCAGGTACCGAGCAGACCAGTTAAAGCAGACTAAAGATTTTATATTTGTTTCTTGGGGGGCAGACAGTGAGGAGGGCTCTCTCTCTCTCTCTCTCTCTCTCTATATATATATATATATATATATATGCATATATGTGTGAGAACGAGTCTGTTGTGCTCTGTGAAGTTATGGCCAAGGAAAGCTTTAACCCCAGTGGGCTCCTCTTACAACCCAAACACTCCTCACTCTCTCCGCATGTCCACAGACAGCACCGGCGGTGGAAACATGACACCCCTGTCAGCTGTGTGGGAGCCACACACTGCCCCGAGGGGTCCGGGGTCAGGGATTCGATTGTCCTGCTGCAGGCCATGGTGAGAGGCCTAAATAAACCACTTCCCTGCCAAGTGGACTGCATTCAAAACGCATCCCTCCCTGCACAGCTGTCCCATTTACACAGCCTTGATTCACACCAGAGCTCAAGCAATAACTGTTATTTCTGTGAGTAGAGAAAATACAGGATAGAGCAGAAGACCTCTACATGAGATATTACATGGTACTTACATTTTAATTACAGTGCACAGTTTATTACCTATCAATATAGTCAGATCCCAGTGTGTGTGTCATGGTTCGATTCAAATGTACCTGCTCTGTTTTTTTCTGTTTCAGACTTTATTACTACACAGAATGGTTTCTTAGACGCTAATGTACATTTAACTTAATATTAAATAATATTATATAATATTCACAAGCTCTAAGCGTCATGAATATTCTGTCTTTTTGTAACAATGTAATGAATGACTTAAAAGCTCTTTTATTATTGTCAAACTACTAATAACTTCGTAGCTAATGAACCTGTAATTCTGAGTCAAGACTGTCTTGTGATTCATACAGTTGTGTGTTTCTTTTCTGGTTACACTGTCATCAACTCCTGTATTGTTACTAATTGCCTGTCATTTTAAAAAACAATTAAACAATCTTGAGGTCAAAGCAGAAGAGTACAGGTCTCTCTAGACCTCGGCTGTCCTGCTGCGCTCTGCTCTGTCATCACATCACTGTGTACATCTGGGACACGGTGAAAGTGTTGGAAAGACACTCAGGGTGACAGTCGGCCGCAGGGCGATCCTATATTCATCTCGGCAGTCGTCGCTGTATTCGATGCTCTTCTAACCTTTGCATCCACTCAAAACATTTCTGAAATGCGTGTCGTTTACAGCTGATGCACAAGCTGCCAACTGCACTTCTTCACATCCTGCAGTCAGTCGGTGTGGATGAAAGTCGCAGCTGAAAGTCATTTTCTGCTCCATTCTGAGAAATGAAAGCGGAACAGAAAGGGAATGCTTTTCCGACGCCCTTTGATTTCCAGGACGAACGATGCAGGCGTGATCCCACACTAACCGGCTTGCATGACTCTGCACATCTGGCGCCGGCACCCAGGAGGTTTCCTTTTACCCGAGTTGGCTTTTTTCTTCTTTTTCTTGTTGTTGTTAAATGCGGTTGTTTTGCTGAGTTTTATGTGAGTCTGTGCACCTGACAGCTTTTATAGTTATCTGGAAGTCCAGTGGAGAGCTGCACAACAATGTGCGTGCCAGCCTTCTGCCCATGCCCCCCCACACGCCTGGGCACGCGTGTTTATCTGTGAGGCGGGTGTGCTTGGATCAGAAGAGAGCAGTCCAGCTGTTCCAAACCCCGGAGGGTCAAGGATGGCCACAGTCAATAAAGAGTAAACATTTCTGTTATTTGTATATTCATTTATTTTATTTAATCAATCTATTTAGGACATTCCTGCCCAATAGTTTATTATTGGCACAACTTTTCAGCCAGAGATGAGGTTGAGCGCTATTGTTCTCCACTGTTACAATCTACTGAAACTACATAAACTTGTGAAAGCACTCACACTGCTCTGGACACACAAACCCATGTGCACACATGTGGGACGATGCAATTTCCTGCCCGGCCTGACACAGAGGAAGTGGTCTGACTGGCCAGTGAGGAAATTGCAGGGAGTTTCTCTACCTACCTGAGAGGGGAGCAGCCCAGGACTGTGGGAAGCTCTTCCGAAAAGACCACATATGAGTCCAAGGAGTGCTCGGAGCAGCTGAATAAATCCCCCATGAGAAAGTTAATGGAAAACGTAAATCAAACATAAGTAGTTTGGTTTGAAGCCTGCCGGGCCCTGTGGAGCTGCACTGCGGTGTGAGAATCGCGGGTTCACAGGGTCCAGAGCACACGCTAAATGAAGACACACATGAGCTTTCCTTCAAGATGGACAAAAGCGTTGGGCGTTGTTTTATTATCCTGAATTCAGCCTGACTACAGTCAGCCTTAAAGAAAAGCAAAACCAAAACATACCAGAAACAATGACTTTTTATTATCATCTCATACAAAAAGCTCAGCAGATTCATCCAGGCGTCTGTATCTGTTGGCTCATACCTCTGCAATGTTCCAGCTCATAGCAAGTCAACCACACAGCTCCGTCATGCTCTCACACCCGGCCCGGCCCTTTCAGCTGAGACGGTTTCCTGATTTACACATCATAAAGACCGGTGTGGGTCGCCATACATGTGGCCGTCTGCCGTCCTGGCAAGCAGGCAAAGCGAATGTGAGAGCCCCGAGCACACGCTCCTCCCGAGCACCCCCACGCTCTGTCTCTCACACACAGACTGGATCGCTCTGGCGGACGCTGCGGCAGGACCGGCCAGCACAAAGCAAGTATGTGCCTGTGTCAGCTGAGTGGCCCACCTCAAACCATGTTTATGTCTTGGACTGACGATACTGTGATTGGTTCCTCCTATATCTACATACAGATCTTGTTTCTTTTGTATTGCAGTGTCTTGATATGGTTTGCAAATACTGCTGATATTGGTCCTCCCAACTGAGCACCTTTGAATCTAACAGAATTGAATAGAGACAGATGCTCCCCAGAGGAAGCAGTCCAGCACCTCTCACTGGGCAGGACCTTCTCCAGACCCGCCGGGCTCGAGGTGGGAGCTCGTCTCTGTGGGGCTGAAAGCTGCCCCTTGCCTTTGAAACGTGCTGCGTCCCGAACGCTCCCTGCTCTCTGGGCTCCTAGAAAAGCGCCAGATCAAAGTGGCCCAGGTTTAGCATTACCCACAACCCCCTTTGGCCCCCTGCCCTGTTCTGCAGAGTGACATCACTGCAGCGGTGTTTTCACAGCTGTGCAGCTCGGCCCCTGCCCCCCACTCTCTCTCCCGCACCCCCACTCCCCACAGCCACGCCCAGCGCTCGTGGCTCAGCGCACCGCCCTCCCCGCAGCCCAGGGGAAGCTGTTCGTATGGAATTGAATGGAGTTACATGAGACAGCGGTGGAAGCGTTTAGATGTGGATGCACTTGAGCACTGAGAGCAGCTGTCACCAACGCCGTGGAAACTTCTGACGACGGGGCACGTTCCTCATAAGATGGGCAGTTAATGAAGGTCTGCTTCGATGACAGTTACCATACCAGCACTTGCAGTGTGAATTCAACAAAATGTGCGTTGAAAATGTGCTTGAGCTGTGAAATGCATCTGGTTTTAATTTGCAGGGAAGAAATACAAGCCAGGCAGACATCGAGGTATACAAAGTGTCAGCTGGGGACTGAAGCACACAGTGTTGTTGTTGCCTCGCTCTATCTTCATAGACGTGCAGTGCAATAAACTGTGGTAAAACACAGTGAAGTGTAGTGTGGTATACTGTGGTAAAAACACTGCACATTTGTCTTGTAAGACACTTCTGTTCCCCACAACACATTTTTGGCACGTATGACACTTTTGTCTGTTATAACTCTTCTGTGTGAAGGGTTTTGTGTGGGAGGGTCATTGTGGGAGGTCAACGTTTAGGACTGGAGAGCTCTAAGAGGGTTACAGAGGCCCTTTGATCCCACGACAGTGAGATATATCTGCGTAAGTGAAATTCACATTCAACATAATATACACTAACATTTTCCACACACTCCACTGCAGCCCCGACGCTCAGCCCTCTGCGCTCTGGACTCCCAGCCCGGATTGGCAGCGGGGCCCGGGCTGTGGGAATGGGCACTGTCGGGATTCCCATTATGTCAGCTGTCCCTGGAGGGGGTGTGTGGTCACTGCTCCACAGTCATCCCCGTGGCCCCCCCCCCACTGATAAGCTGCCCCATGTGTCCCGGTCCCTCTCGCAGGCCGGCTCCATGCTTGAGCCTAATCACGTCCAGACAGAGGCGAGGGACACGGCACGCACAGCCGTGCTGCCCCTCCGCCGCTGCTGGGCCAATCAGGAACGGGCGGAAGAGTCACACAGCGCCTGCGTCCCGCCTTCCTGTTCCCCATGTCTCCCTGCCCAGGCTGGCAACACAATAACACACCACGAGCAGTGTGTGTGTACAACCACGGCAGCAGTTTGGGCTCAATAGCAAGTGATTAAAGCTGATTAAAGTGATGGCCTCGATAACAACAGCTAAATCCTGTATCACATCCCCGATCTGAGTATCTGTCTCTCTGTGATTAAAACCTCTGGAAGACTAACTGCAGGCGAAACGTCCTTCTGCGGGCCCAGCTGAGTGGCACCGAGGATGAGCGCTGCACTGTGGCCACACTGGGCCCTGCAGGACCCGCCTCTGATCTCCATCATTGCTCAGACAGCTCCCGCCCTGCAGAGGCGCTCACCCCGCCTGGGCCGCCGTGTCTCCACGGAGGATAGCGTGCGCTCCACTGCAAACTCAGACACAAACACAGAGACGACAGGGAACAACAACAACAACAGCACAGGCAGGCCTCTGGTAATTCATCTCCTTCCATTCACCCCCTTAGAAACAGAGGTGTGTCTCACAGTGCCAGTCCGAGGGCGTTGAGTACACATACACTCATTCCAAAACGGTTCCCGATCTGAGATGTGTTTCGTGTAAACTGTTTGAAAACATCTTTTCCCCTCAGCAGAGGAGGCTGTGTCTCAGCGCCGTGGGCCCTGCGCTCTGGCCAGGGTTAGAGCCCCCTCTGTGGGCCGGCTGCTGCGACTGCGCCGGCCGTGTGGAGCACAGCTGTGAGGAGCCCAGACAGGAGACAACGGAAATTTACAAAAACAAGTTTGTACTCGAATGTAAAACACTAAGATGTAGAACATCTTCCTAGACTGTAGACTTCGCTTTTGGAAAAAACAAAGTCTAAATATGTCTTTTGGAGAAATCAGTTAAACCCAAACTGTTCTTCTCAGAATGGGGGCCGCCGGTGGGGAAGTTCCCCGCAGCCAGCCAGGACCCCAGGGCACCCCCACCCCCTGCCTCCTGAAGCTGTGATCTGCTCTGAGGTGCTGAGAGCCAGAGGGATGGCAGGGCAGGAGCTCGGCCTGGGTGCTGGGGAATGTCCTGGAGGGAAAGATGCTGTGCAGATAGGATACAGGACAGCATGGGTACAGCACTGAGAGCAGCGGGCCCGAGCGCAGGGTCACGGTGGTTCCATGGACACCCGACAGGGGAGAGGTGAGGTGCTGATTGCTACATCACGTCCCTGATCCGTGGCTGGGGTTGAGGACCAATCCTCCATCAATCGTGCATCCCCTCAGCCATCAGCTTATTAAATGGATTGCATTATGGATAGCATCAGTACTTTTTATTACTATGAGCTTGAGTGTGCTCTGTTTGCTTTTTGTGTTTATTGTGCTTGTATTGCATGCCGTGTGCTGTGTGTGTTATTTTCTCATCGTGATGTTTCTTTGTATTGTGTGGGAAACCATTCGCCCTTTGGGATTTAATTAATAAATCAATTCTGAAGATACAGAAAACACATCTATGGTTTTTAGTCTGTAATAAAGATGCGTTTACAATCACAACAAATAACAGAACTAATATGGGGACTTGATCCAAGTCTTCAAAATCATGAAAGGCATCGACCACATCAAACCAGAGGAGCTTTTCCAGATTAGCAGGGACACACGCACCCGGGGACACAAATGGAAATTGGGCTTCAAGGCATTCAAGACGGAAAACAGGAGACACTTCTTCACACAGAGAGGCGTCACAATCTGAACAAACTCCCCAGCGATGTGGCTGAAGAGACAATTTGGGAACATTCACAAACAGACTGGATAGGATCCTTGATCACTGAGTTATTAATGGACACCAAACGAGCACGATGGGGCGAATGGCCTCCTCTCGACTGGACACTGTCTTATGTTCTCATGTTCTAGTAAAACAGTAATTTGAACAGGCCTTCTCCGTGACGGTAGCCCCTCGATGCCGTGTTCATGGGATAGCCCTGGCGATCAGTGGGCTCCTGTGGGGCCGGGGTGTGCAATATGTTTAACAGCCGTCTGGCCGGGATTGTGGGTGACACGCTGACGCGGGCTGTAAACAGGAGACACATTAAATGGTTGCTATCAGTCTTACAAGACAACTACAGAGAGACGCATCCTGACAGCGCGGCTCCCTGGCAGGTGAGGAATGTCTCGTGGCGTGTGTGATGCGCTGTTTACATGCGTGAATGAAACGGCACGGAAAGATCTGCAGGAGAACAGGAAGTGAACGAAACCTGAAACTTTGAATCTGTACGAACGACAGTCCTCATTGTTTCCTGTATTTCCTCAGTACCGGAGAGCGCGATAATGAACAGAATTGATCACATTTCAACTCATGTATAGATAGATAGATATATAGATATTTTATGGGTGGATATATATATATATATAAGTTCTAAATAAATGTAAATTAATTTAAAAATGAAGCATTGTTTATGTAAATGACCAGGAAACAGTTTCTCCATTGAATAGAGCCGCCCGTCCTGCTTGCTGCTCCAATTCAAAAGCATCTATATTCTGAAATGTGTCCACATCTGTTGTATTAAGTGTATGTTATCATATATGGTGGAATGTGACACATTTAGAGACAGTAAAAGCACATTTCAAACAAATATGAACATCTCTGTCCTGTAAAAGCACCATCAGAGTGGTCTGTGAAGTGTGAACATGTCAGCCAGAGCCGATCTCATGCACAGGCTGAGTGGTAGAAATGAGGACGTCCCCTCCTTCAGGCCAGACACAGATTCATGGTTCCAGGGGGTCTTGGCGGAGGCTGGTAAAGTA